>NC_072738.1:30465092-30716548 GCF_026930045.1 Uloborus diversus
TAAATTAAAAACATATAAAAATTAAACTTTTTCAATAAAGTAGATAACATTGACTTCGAACTATTGTTTTTATTATTTGAAAACTGAAAACTGTCTAAGCACTAAGTTGTGCATAATGTTCTTGCTTAACCAGTCTTTTGCTAATACGAAAAGTATGATAACTTTCCACGTGTGAGTAGGCGATATATGGTTGCCCATAAGAGAAATATTTATGTTTCATGTCCAAACCGAAAGAAGACATTGTTTGTTCTTGAAATCTATTTATGGTCTTTGCAAAAGCTAAACGAATCAGAAATTGAAGCCTTTCAAATGTGTTTGAAAATTATGACTCTATTAATGGATTGCGTGGCAACACAAACATTTCTCCTTTAAACTTTTCCGACAAAATTGTTGACTTTTGATGAAGAAACGTGTACCGTTTCGTAATTTAGGTGGGTTTAAATTGCGAAAAAGAATAAATTAATCAGCCAATTTTCAACCGGAAATCGTGTAGTCGCATTCCTGATGCATCCAGGGAATTTAAAAATTCAGTTGGAATGTTTACTGCTTTGTTTTCATCGACAAATGTATTAGACTTCTTCAGCATCAATGGGGAGTTTTTTTTCCAGCCGTCAGTAATGGCTCATTATTCGCAATAATTGCAGCTAAGACAGCGTCATTGCTCTGTTGTTATACGTTGCAAATCAGTGTTAACTAAGTCGGTGGCCCAACTATCATGTGACGGCATATCATAATAACTAAGTGGCAAATTTGAAATTGAAACGCAAAAACCTTCAGTTAAAACTAAAGCTTCATATTCATCTCTGGTGTAAAATCTGGATTTGGACATTTGTGTAATTGTTAAACTTTATGAAATACGTCTTCAAACGTGAAAGTTATATAGTTTCTCCTTAAAAAAATAATGATTGTGTTGGATAGTATGTCGTCAAAATTGTTTTAAACATTTGACGAATACTGTTTCTCCTTATGTCAAACCTGCATTAGAAAGTGTCAACTCCCAATGACTTTGTGCGCCCAATAAATACAATTTGCAACATGCATCAGGATATGTATTTGACAGTCGACAATTGACGATCCACAAATATTCCTGTCCGTTCGGGAATGTTTACCGAAAACAAAACTGCTATAAAACCAGCCCGATTACAGAGGCAATTATGATTTAAAAAAAATTAAATTTATCTGGGAATATACTCTCAATTAGTTCACTTTTCGTCTCAACGGCAGTGTAGAAATTGTCGTCTGGCTATTTGTTGTACTATATATTTTGATACCGTTCAATTTCACCGTTTCCAATACTCAGCAATTGCTTAGAAAATACTTGTGGGATTAGATTATTTTGCGTTTATACTCGCATGTTCATGGCCAATCGCATTATCTCGACATTACGCTATAAAAACGATTGTTTTAAACATGCGTTGATTTCATTGGAATAACTGGTAATGTCTGCCGGAAGTCCCCAGACAGTATTCATATGATTTCGCCTAAAAGTTTATCGTTGCCGTTCAAATCTTTCACAATCCTAGGATGTGCTTCGAATGAATGCTTTTACTCATGAGCCATAGTACACTTATCCCAAATTATAATTTCACTCTCTTGCCACACTACAGCTATACCACGTTTTTTTTTTTCTTTTATGTTACACATTGCGTTTTGTTTGTTATGAATATCTAATAGGCAACCTTAAAGCTGAATGTACTGTTCGTCTACCATCTAAAAACAGTAGCAGCAATGCCTGACGATGCAATTGTCGCTGCAATTTTCTGTTGCGAAAGTTTCTTTGCAAGAATTAATGATATTAAAAATTTCTTGAGGAACAAAATAAAGAAAATACTTGTTTTCCGCTTAAATTCATTAACCTTCCTGAAATTAACCTGGAATCTTTTTGAAGAATTCAGTAGTCTTCTTGGTTAAAGGCAGATATGATTCTGGCACCTTCAGAGAAGCCTAACGGAGGTTTAATATAATAGCCTGGAACCTTCCTGCTTTTCTACGAAAGCTCTCAAAGCATTAATACACACATTGCCAACGCGAAGACATACTCTCCAAGCAAATATCTCGAATACAACTCTTGCAAAGCTTCGTGATCCAGATATCTTTTTTCTCACTCATTGGGTTTTGAGTCAATCTGGACGAACCGTAATTGCTCCGAAACCGATACACCTCATTAAATAAGTTTAGTTAATCTTGATACTGGTGGAGAAAAATACTTTTCACAACGGTGTGAAATCTGCAATTTGTAGCAATTCAAGGAAACGTTTTGAAAAAATAGTTGATTTTCACAGGAAGTAAATAATAACCTGTAATATCCCGAAACGTTATATGGAAATTCTAAGCAGCATTTCTGAGTTTTTATTGTCATGGTGTTTTTAGCAGTAATTCATACGATGTTAGAGTTATATCGATTAATTAACTTACACCGCCATCTATTAAGAATTTTTAGAACTAAACAATTAATTCACACTATTATTGCATAATTAATATGAAATTTGCAATAAAAAATTATAAAAACTATCCTATCTTTTAAGTTGGACCAAATGACACATAGATATGAAATTTGAGAAAAATCGATTGAGTAGTTTCGGAGTTTACCCCGAACAAACATCGTGACACGAGATTTTTATATATATAGATTACGCATTACATGTGCTCATAACATACACACCTAATAAAATAAATGCAGTGGGAATGCTACTTGGTGTTTCGACTCCTTTATGCAGGCTACAGTTATCATTCGGATAAGTTGATTGTTAATCGAACTGTGTTCTTTGACTACATCCAGACCACTCAACATAATGTAAGCATAAAAAAGTATTAGATTTACCTAAAGAAATCCTTTTTGTGCAGAAAAACATTTTTATTGTATGCTAAAATGTAGATATTTCTAATAGCAGTGTTCGACCTTTTGTACAAATGAAAAAATACTACGCCCGATTAAAACTACGAGTTTCTCTCAGTAAACCTTTAATTTTTTATTCGCGCGAATACGATATAAAGCATCCTTATATATTATTTCTGTAGCCTGTTTTTGGTTTCTACGCCAGATTTTCTTCAATTCTTGATCGATTTCTTTGATTTACACCTTATTTTAAAGCTATTGGTGCTGGCTACTGACGAAAAATAGACTCACGGTCTAAAAATTGTTTTTTTCAGCGGAAAAACGTGTTTTAAAGAACCAGAATGAGGTTTTCGGTTAAACTTATAACTTTAACTTGCACATGACCGACAGAGCTGAATAGCTTGATTGGCAGAGCGTTCTCTTCGAAACCAGGAGAATGCGTGTTCGGACCCACGTCCCGACAATCTGCATCAAAAAATTAGAGAAATATCGCGCATTACATGAACAGTTAATTAAGTGAATAACAAATACGAGGCAATAGAATATATGAGAAGGAAACGCTCCTTGCTGTTATAAAAACTTAATGTGACTTTGCTAAATTACTTCTGAAATGCACGTTTTTTTTTTTTTTTTTTTTAAGCTTTGGCTCTGGTAAGAAAATCAAAGCATAATGTAAGCGAAAATATAAGTAACAGGTTTAAGATTTCAGACTACAGTATAGAATTGTTTTTTGTTCAGAAAAAAATAATAAATCTTATATTGAAATATATATTCTTCTAATGAGTTTTTGACTCTTTGAACAAATAAAAAAATTACTACCTCAATTTGAAGGGTAAAATATATATTTTTTCTTCTTTTTGCAAAAAAAAACAAATAGCTTATCACATTTTTTTTTTACATTCGAAAAGCTACTCTTGAACAAGAGCATAGTTCAATTTATTTTGTATTTTAACCGTGCTGTTAAATGATGAACACGTGCTGCTATCTAAGTTATAACGGTTCAAGCAGCCTGAGGTAACAAATTGTAAAAATTTTCAAAAAAAATATCTTACTTTATCTATATCTTCAATATCTTACTTTATATATTGTTCCCCTCTCATTTTAAAATTTATCAGGCTGGCTAACGACGAAAAATAGACTTACGGTCGAAAAATCAAGTTTTCGAAAACGCCCCTTGCTGTTTCAAAACCTTGATGCAGCCTGTAGTTCTTATGCATTTTTTTTAAAGCAAAGTTCTAATGAAGTTTTCCAATCTTTTTACGTCGCTTTCGGCAAAAAAAAAAAAAAAAGCCTGTGTGTGTGTGTGTGTGTGTGTTTATATTTTAATAAATCTTAAAAGCACTGGACTTAGTTGTTCGGTTAAATTGATAAGTTTTTTTCGGTAGAGCGTTCGGCTATAAACTATCTGAACTTCGGGCAAGCTTGGGCTGTCCGACATAATATCAAATTTATATTAGTATTACGCATTACATGTACTCATAACATACACACGTAATAAAATAAATGCAGTGGGAATGCTACTTGGTGTTTCGATTCCTTTATGCAGGCTACAGTTATCATTCATATAAGTTGACTGTTAATCGAAGGGTGTTCTTAATTTTTTTCAGCTTTGACTCCGTTCAGACCACTAAACATAATGTAAGCATAAAAAAGTATTAGATTTACCTCAAGGGAATCCTTTTTGTGCAGAAAAACATTTTCTTGGTACGCTGAAATGTAGATTTTTCTAATAGCAGTGTTCGACCTTTTATACAAATGAACAAATTCTACGCGAAATTAAAACTCCGAGTTTCATCCAAAAAATACATTTTGTCTACGTTCGAAAAATTACACTTAAAAAACGGACTCAGTTCAACTGGTTTTGGTTTTGAATTTTAAGTGTTCGGTTAAAAGAGAAACATGTGCATCCATTTAAGCCGTAACGGTTAAAGCAACCTTCTATGTGAAATAGTTCAATATTCAAAGATAAAAACACTTGTTTTTAATCTAATTTATTACTTCTCTAGAATGTTTATTTCTATCGCTACGGGAGATATTCGTCATTCTTTAATCAAATTCCATGCTTTACGATTAATTTTAAATCGTATCATGCTGGTTAATGACAAAATATAAAAGCATAATCTTATTATTATTATTATTATTTTTCTTTTGGCAAAAAGCTTTTTTGCTGTTTCTTACTACGCATTCCTTCAATGAATAGCTTTCGAAAAGGAGGGCGCAATTGCTAGGTTTGTTGGGGTGTCGGGCTGTTAATTAGAATGGTGCCAATTCGAATCCGTGCCAATAAATATCTCTTTAATGTTTCTTTTTCCCTTTCAGATGCTCACATGGGCAGGACTGTATTTGCCACAACCTGTTTTTTTTCACATGCACAATTATTGCTTTTTCACGAGTCATTACTCAGCCACATTTAATGATATTTATGTTTGCATTGAAAATATGTACGACCAAAAGGTGAGCTATGATCAAATTATCACAACGTTGTATTTAACGAGGTTTTGTTACTGATGTCTTTAAATTACATGCCTTCTCTTCTGCGCTTACTTTTTTTCGGTTCTTCTTCATAATGTTCTTTCTTTGAAATTTTTAAAGAGCGAAATGCCTTATGAAACGATTCGAAGCACAGTGCGGAGTTCCGCACGGGTCGTCTAGTTTTAAATTAATCTAAAAACATTGTAGCTGTGTCCAAGAACACTATTTTGTATATATTTGTGCCTGATAATAGGGATTGAGTTTTTTTTTTTTTGGTAAGCTCACGACTCTTTCTAAGGAAACATTCAATGATTTATTCCAGAATAAAACGTACGTGAAAAGTACTGTTGCATTTTTTTAAGTCTTGGGGAAAGCAAAACCTACAAAGGCGGCACAACGCTTTTCTTTCGGAGCATCACGTAAAAGGTTGTCCCACAAGATTTGCAAAAGACAATCATTTGTCTTTGCATTAAGACAATTTACGTACCGCCCGTCTGATTCAACCTCAGACAACGTACCAGTGGACACTACAGAGCCCAAACAATATTCCTCATACTTTTTTGCGTTAAGATGATGTTACTTTTTTGGCAAATGCTTGATTTTCTGTGTTATTTAAAGTATTTTGAAGATTTGAGGCTATAGAAAGTGGTGTGAATGTAGTTTTTTACTCTCATTTAGGTAGAATTCATTCATTTGATTATCCAAAAGATATGTTGCACTGAAAAGCACCCGGGCAACGCCGGGTAGTAAGCTAGTATATTATAAAGAAGAAATACTAGCGGCCACAGAACTCGAAAGATCATGGAGCAAAATCAAATCATAAACGCAAAATTGATTATGCATGTATTTACCGCCAGATGACACACCGAAAAAAAAAAAAAAACACCGAAGAGCTGAAGCACGAAACCGGAAAAAGCATGCGCGCGCTTAATTTCACAACTTAATCGCCCTCCTGCTTAAACTTGAGAATCAAGCAAGGCAGCAAGGAATTTTCAAATAAAAAAGGATTGAATTGTATTCCATGCGAAAGCGGAAAATCGTTTCTATTATTATAATTTTCTTATAGTTATTAATACTGGTAGTAAAAAAAAAATAATAATTTTTTTAAACAAAATTTATTAAGGACTTATTTTTATGCGCTACCAAGAAAAGAGGAAGAGAGTGATCATGACGCAAATGACTTGGCTCTCATTCGGTGGAAATTCCGTAGCATTTGAGAGTTTGCTCCTTAGCAAATTGTGGGTGACTTTAATGATGTCAAGAGAAAGTGTGTGTGTGTGTGTTTTAACTCGGGAGATACCGCTAATAGTTATAATATGAATTATTATAGGCAAGCGACATGTTATAGATCTTTGATGGCAAGAACAAGGAGTGTCTGTCATAATTGGGACTGTAAAAAAAGTTTTCTGGCCAACCAAAATAAATTAGATAAATTAAACGACGCGGAAAAAATTATTTATTTGGCAATACAGTTTGGTAAGGCAATTTTTATACCTCCTTAGACTAGAAAAAGTCTGGCAGAGACTCTCTGTTAACGAACTTCCTTGCAATCTATAGAGTTTCTATGCGATTGTAGAAACTTACTAAAAAAACTCTTAAGAAAATAACAATAGTTTATATCATTTCAGTTTGAACTCTTTGCAAATTATTTTGCAATGATTATTTTGAATTCATAGGTTTTAATCAACGCTTTTTGTTTCAAATAAAACGTTATGCAGCTGTTGCGAATGAAAATACTCGGCATTAGCATTAAAATTACAATTTTCCCCGAGTTCTCCATCGAAACGTGGTTTGCGAAAGGATCCAGAGAAGGGGGGGAGGGGGAAGGTTAGGGCTTAAAAACTTCTCACAACCCTTTGATTCGGAACAACCCTAATCAACTCAAATATGCTAATCTATGTATCTGCAGGACAGTCGTAACATAAACTACCCTCCCCGACCCAGAAGGTAAAAATCTGGCAGAGCAAGTGGTTTGCTGCCTTGCGACTTGGGAATCAAGGATTTTTTTTTTTCATTTCTAATAACAATGAGCGTAATCAGATCTCATTTCCAACAACAGATAGCGTTGCTTGTGAGACTGCGATAGAGATCCTAATCAAGGATCTTTACTAATACACTTGGTTACTTGAAGTTATTTGACACCAGCGTTGCGTAATTTTGGTTTCCATTTTTGAATAGTTATGTAGCGCCATCTGTCGCCACAAACGGTAACTAAATATACCATTCGGGAATAAATTTTTCTATTCTCCCAGGTGTAACAGTTTAAGAGATACACAACAAAAATCAATGGAGAACTGCCAAATGTCATAAGAATGTGTCAATTGTTAGGACGGTTTTTAATAGCTACACAATGGGCACAGAAGCACCCTTCAAAACGGTTTTATTATAAGATAGTGATGTTCTTCAAAACGGGTTTTTGTTCAGTCGATAACAACTTAGGTGGGTCTCGGACACAAGAATCGTCAGTTTTTTTCCTTTTTGAGCAATCACACTGTTTATTGCTCTCACTTGACTGTTTTTCACATTCCTATGATTTTATTTTCCTCCCGCCTCCCTCTGCAGCACCAGCGTAGACCGGATTCTCCCGATGCTGCTCCTCTCGCCAGCACCGTCTCCAGGTTGCGTCCCTGCCAGGATGTCCTACACAGACACACACGCATACATACACACCTACACACACACACATATATACATACACTTTCACGCAAACGCATACATACACACCTACACACACACACATATATACATACACTTTCACACAAACGCATACATATACCAACACACTCATGTCTGCACACAGACACAGACACACACGACTGCACACACATACAAACACGCCTACACACACATATGCACACACACATACCCGCACAAACACACACATACACACACACGCCCATACACACATACATACCCACACAAACGCACACACACATACCAACACACTCATGCCTGCACACAGACACAAACACACACGCTTACACACACATACATACACACATGCCTGCACACACATGCACACACACATACATACACACACACTCCACACACTTATGATTAAGAAGAATTCAAATTATTTATTTATTATTTATTTATTTTATTTTATTTATTTATTTATTTATTTATTTTTTATTTCTTTTTTTGAACAATCACATTGCTTACTGTTCTAACTTGACTGTTTTTAATCCCTATGATTTTATTTCCGCCCCGCCTCCCTCTGCAGCACCAGCGTCGACCGGCCTCAAGATGCTGCTCCTCTAGCAAAAACCGTCTCCAGGTTGCGCCCATATCCTACATACACACACCGACACACACACACACACACACACATGTGTACACACACCATCACACACACAATTACGCACACGCACACACACATCTACACGCACATACACAAACACTCATGCCGGCACACAGACACAAACACTCATGCCGGCACACAGACACAAACACGCACGCCTACACACACACACACACACACACACACAATATACACGCACACACACACATACACACACGCACACACATACACACACACTCATGCCTGCACACAGACACAAACACACACGCCTACACACGCACACACACAAAACACACCCAACACACAGACACAAACACACACGCCTACACACGCACACACACAAAACACACCCAACACACAGACACACACACACAGTCGTGATTGCGAAAAACATAATTTGAATTCAAGATGTCAAAATGCAAATTATTATTTTTTTTTTTTTTATTTTTTTTTTTGTGCAATCACAATTGCTTATTGTTCTCACTTGACCGTTTTTGATGTCCGGTTCCTTTTTCAGCTTGGACCAGGGACCTCTGCAGCACTCCCGCCCGCCGTCCACTGCATGCGCGGCTCCTCTTGTCGGTGGCGTCCATATCCTACACATACGCACATACACACATGCCTTCACACACATACACACATGACTTCATACACATACACACACGCCTACACACACATACATACATGCCTTCACACACATACACACATGCCTTCACACGCCTACACACATACACACACGCCTACGAGCGTACACACAGGTCTACGCACACACACAACTATACACATGTAACCGCTCAGGAGGAGGGCAGGTTTGGGGGGGATACAGGAGCCGTTTCTAGAAACAATACTTAATTGGGTCCTGTCGCAACTTGTGATTGCGAGAAATATAATTTGAATTCAAAATTTCAAAATTCAAATTATTATTATTATTATTATTGAGCAATCACGATTGCTCAATAATTGAGCTCACGATTTCACCGTCCCTGGCGTCCGGTTTCTTTTTCAGCTTGGACCGAAATTTCAGAATTCTAATTATTTTTTTTTTTTTTAATTTTTCTTTTTTTCTGCTTAAAATGACGTTTGAATCTTGTTTCATCTTAATTAGAAGAAAGAAATAATTATTTAAGTTGCATGCATTTAGTTAATATTATTTTTAACTTTAAAACTTTAAAAGCGGTTTTCTCCATGTTGGCCAATGATTGGGGAGTGAAAAAAGGTCGAATAAGGGAGTAATTGGTGGAAAGCTGGAAATTGCTTTAATCTATGCTGTATGAGTCTAAAATGACCATACTAAGTTTTTCCTCTTCTATTAAGTGAGCTTTAGCCGTGACGTCCACCAAATTAGTGACAAAAAACACATGTTTTTCATTAATATAGCAATATCTCAAAAATAACGCTTCCAATGGCCATACATATTGCAAGGAAACTTGTAGAGATTTAAATTCTGAACAAAATGAGTATCTACAATATATATCTTTGTTAAATACCAAGCAAACAACTTAATTTCAAAGTTTGGCTAAAATCAGTAATCAATCGCTTCAAGCTAGAACGCACCTTTCCCATTCCCATAGGCCTTCTCGGAGACCCCCTGGAACATAACGCCGTAAAACTAAAACACATGGCGGTGCTTTCTTAACCTACGGAAGCCGCTACACAGGTGCTTATTCATCAAGTTGACATGTTAGATGTTGCTGAAAACAATTTACTTTATTACAATGTAACCAAAAAAAGAAAAAGGATCCTATCTTCATACAGAACTCATTTTAGTTCTAAAAAGGAAGCGCAAAAGTACTGATAAGTTAATTTCAAGTAGAACTATCCAGAGAATATGAGTGATTTTGAATGACATAATTAGAAATTGAAAATCATTGAAAATTATTATGTTAAAGGTAAAAAAGTTTTCCAGTTCTCTTTTCTTGAAGTGAATCAATTTTTCAATTTACACAATTTAAATATTTCATCTATAATAAAAAATGTTTTGCTGTGAGACGTGGTATTATATGAGATGCGGTTTAAGAAAACGACATAAAATATTACAAATTCAAAGTTTTAACGAAAGGCGCATTAAAAACAATAGATTAGTATTTGAAAAAAAAAATGTATTATTACAACAAACGCAGCAACCTTAAGTAATTTTCGAAACGTAGCTGAAAACATTAAAAATTCAGACACATAAACCATAAACTAAAGAATTTGCAAAAATTACTATAAAAAATGGTTCAGAAATGCAAAACTCGTTTCGAAGATGTATTGTGAAAATACATTCGATTCTTATTTACGATATTTTTTGCTAGATCAGCAGCAATTCATTAAAAGATATTCATCTTTTTAACGAACGATAGACGATAAATAAAAATTCTCACCTATTTCCATGAATGCTCAATTTTTGCATTTCATCAGTGTGTAATTCTGTTCTGGCTTGAAGCACTTGATTAGTGATTTTAGCCGAACTTTGAAATTAAGTTGCGCGCTTGGTATTTAACAAAGATATATGTTGTAGGAACTCATTTTGTTCAGAAATTTAATCTCTACATGTTTTCTCTTTATATGTATGGACATTGGAAGCGTTATTTTTGAGACATTGTTATATTAATGAAAAAACAGTTGTTTTTTGTCACTAACTTGGACGCCACGGCTAAAGCTCACTTAATAGAAGAGGGAAAACTTAGTATTGTCATTCCAGACCCATACGGCATTGATTAAAGCAATTTCCGGCTTTCCACCAATTACTTCCGTATTCAACTCCCCAACCACTGGACTAATGATGCAATTTTTCCCGATTTTTTGCATTTTGATACTATAATCTGCAACAGCTGTGCCCATTCTACGTCCCATGGGGCACATCCAGCCTGCAATGTTGATCCGCGTGGCTCTCGAGTTGTAGTCTGGTCAATTTATACAATGAAAATAAAAAAACTCAGGGAAAGCTGAATTTTTGTAGTAGAGACTTTGGGTTTAGCATTACAAATAAAGTGCCAAACATCCCCGTCGATCCCATGTGAGCTAAAAAAGTTATTCGGGGTCAAAGGTCAAAATTTTAGGCTTTTTGATTTTTCTCAAAAACGGTAAGTTTTATCGAAAAGTACCTCAAACTAAAGTTGTAGAGCTCAAAATTCTCTATAAAAATGGTCCTTATGATTTTTTTCTCCAAGACCAAACCATTTCCCAGATATTGCGTACTCTCAAAAGACAGCCAATCATTTACAGAATCCACTCTACTCGTATGGCCTCGAATAACATGTGGTTATTCTATTCCGTGTGACGTCGTTCACATACCCAGGGGTGCCCAACCCACTAAGGGCAAAGTCGCACCCCCTCATTATCGCGGAGATCCCCCCAAAAGCAAGCCTCCCCCAACCAAATAAAAAATACCCCTCAAAACGATCCCCCTAAAAATTTCGATAGCGCAGTCTGATTCATGACCTCTCCTAGATGGGCACCCCTGACGTACCTGCTTCTTTTAGAGTTAAACGTGCAGTTCGAGTGAATAAAGATACAGTTGGATCTCTGTTTAACGACGCTCTATTTAACGACGTTCTCTATTTCACGGTCCCAGATGGTCCACTGTAGTGTTAAAAGCATTCTATTTAAGGACGTTTTCTACTTAAGGACGATCTTTTGTGGTCCCTTGAAAGTCGTTAAACAGAGAGCCAACTGTATTTATTACTAGCGTCTACTGTTGTTTGTGCTGATCAATATTTAAGAAAAATGTCACAATTTTGCTTTATTTGCAATAAACTTTTGACTGAAGGTGAAACTGTTATGCTGGGCAGTCGTGGAATTCCAACTAATCGATGGAAGTGTCGGGAAAAGTTATAAGAATGCTTATTATTTAAGAAGTCAAAAGTCCGTTACAATTCGCGTGGCTTGCAGAAAATCATACACCTAGAACAGTTCAATCTCTGCAGCAACGTGAGGATGAACAGGCCAGTACTTCAAAAGTAAGTCCTCCTCGTACTGTAGCGCGGTTAAGTGAATTTGAATCCAGCTTTTGTTTTTAAAAACACTGCTTATTTTGTGGCTGTGAAGCGGATGAGGAGGCTGAGAAGAAGAAAGTGCAGAACTATCGCAGAAAAATTCATAAAGCAGTCCCTAAATCATACTCAAAATTAAAACGTGCAAGGGCAGCTTTTGACACACCTCGGAACGATCTTCAGCTAACTTTAAAAAGGATTCTTTGAATGTAAGTGTAATAAATGTATGAATTTTTCTGTCATAATTCTGCGTTTTGTTCTTCTCTGCCTCTTCATCCTCTTCCTCGCCTCAAAATAAGCAGTGTTTTTTGCAACAAAAGCTGGATTCAGATTCACTTAATCCCGCTCTAGTACGAGGTGGACTTACTTTTGAAGTACTGGCCATGTTCATTAGGGTGGATTGAAAAAAATCAAAATCTGATAAACGCTAAGTAATAGCCCGGAAAAGTTGTCTTTTGTAGAGATATTTGGTTATGCAAAAGTATTTTGACCGCAAAAAATAAACTTGAGGTGTCGCTCGCGCCTTGAAGTTGACCATAAATGCATAAAAACTGGAAAAAGTTCAATAATTTGATGTTATCGTTCTTAAGAGCAAGCTTTTTGTGTAGATTACAGATTGTATAAGATCATTTTAATAATGAACCGTATTTTAAAGTTCCACACATGCGTTGAATCTTGAATTTGACTAATATAGTGTTAGAATTGAGTAACATCGTGTTCCTTCGTACTTAGAGAAAAAATATTAGAAGTTATAATTTGTAAAAGTTTGTTTTCATATTAAATTAATTCTTACATAGGTGCGGAAAAAATAAGTAATAAAAGAATTTCTTATCTAGTAAAAAATAATGTTAATTCTCCACATAGCCCATAATTTTGCCTCGAAATGTCAAATTTACCTATGATAGAGAACAAAGGTTAAGTATAAAAATTTTTAAATATAAATGTGGCTTGCAACAGCCCACATAAGTCACCCTTTGAAACAAAAGACGTTGCTAAAGAAATTTTAATGGGTTTTGAGCCCTCAAACTGTAACCACATTGATTACAATAAAACATAAGTTTGACGTGCGAGTTGAACTATTTTACGTCTCATAATTTTCAGTCTTGATTGAAATTGTGGCTTGATGGTATTATTGCTTAATATTTCTAGATTCTAATTTGACTCGAATAAATCCATCCTTTTTGGTTAGACAACAAGCTGTACCTGACACTTCTTTTTCTTATTTTACCTATTATCTCTCTCTCTCTCTCGCTGCTTTAGTATGATATATGAGGTTTTGAAAACCACACTACTCAATAGGTGGTACACCATAAAGCAATTTTTTTCAAAGTTTTATCGGAAGTCCCCTTTTTGAAAGAGGGAGCTGCCGAGTTTTACCAGTTCTGCTTATCGATGAGCTCATGGTAGTCTCCCAGCTTAAAAATTGAAATCTGGAATTATAAATGTTTATTGTCCATCTTCGAACTGGTCGTCGTAATCCGTCTCGAAACAAGTTCTCTGATGGTCATCCGCAATGCCTAGTGTTATTTTTTAGATTCTCAAAGTAACCAGACTGCAGAACAAGAGCTGATGATCCAAACATAGTACGATGGCAAGTTTGAAGAATTCGACTGTATAACGAAAATTTACAAATCCAGATTTAAACTTGAGTTTTTTGATAAGCAGAAGTGGGGAAACTCGGATCATCTTCTTAAAAAAGGAATATCAGATAAAACTTTAAAAGAAATGGTGATTGAGGGCGTAACTACTGAATTATATGATTTCCAATGCCTCATGTTATACTAAAGCAGTGAGACGATGCGCAAAATTAGATGAAGAAGCGTCAACCACAGTTTGTTGTCTAACCAAGAGAGATGGATTTTAGAATCTAGAAATCTTAACTACAATGTATCACTAAGGCCAAACATTGTCAGGAGTCAAGATAATAATGCGACTCGCTCGAACTATGTTTTATTGTATAAAATGTGGTTACAGTTTGAGAACTCAAAAAACATTTAAAGGGGGGTTGTTTTGAGGGGTATTTTTCTCAGTTTTTGGAGGGGGCTCCGCGATATTGAGGGGTGCGCCCATGCCCTTAGTGGGTTGGGCACCCCTGACGTGAACAATGCCACACGGACTAGAATAGCCAGATGTTATTCAAGGCCATGCGGGTAGAGGGGATTCTGTAAATGACGGGCTGTCTTTTGAGAGTACGCAATATCTGGGAAAAGGTTTGGTCTTAGAAAAAAAATCATAAGGACCATTTTTATAGAGAATTTTGAGATGTTCAACTTTAGTCTGAGATACTTTTCGATAAAACTTTATTTTTTTTTGAGAAAAATTCAAAAAACCTAAAATTTTCGCCTTTGACCCCGAATAAGTTTTTTAGCTCACTTGGGATCGACGGGGCTTTTGGCACTTTCTTTGTAATAGTCAACCTAAGGTCTCTACAAAAATTTGGATTTGTCGGAATTTTTGTAATTTGATCACTATTTCTATGTCTAAATTGACCGGGCTATTGTTCAACGTTGAGAATCGAAAAGTACGATTAGTGAATATGTCATGAATAAAGCACGTAAATGACTGATTACAACCAGTTTTTTATGAGTCGAATCACTGATTAGTTCCGAAAACTCACTTTTCACCAACGTGTAACTTTCCATAAGGAGTAGTTTCTTGACCAAAGAGTAACTGGAAAGCCTGTTCTATCTTCGGAGGGGGTGGGCCGTAATAGGGGAAGATTTTGGACTGAGGAGCGTAGTTTAGGATCGGTGAGAAGCTTTTGAAATTACTTGTGGAAGGGGAGTGTTTTACTTTTTTACATTATGTTCTTTTGTGCCTTTTGAATTTCCTTTATCTGTCCATTTTGTTCATTTTTCAAAAAAAAAAATTCCTTGTAGATTTTAAAATCATGTGAAAATTGCGCGTGAAATTTTTTTGCAAATGATATGGATGTGGCGTTATCTGTCGTCAGAAATGATAACTAAATATAGGTGTTTAAAGAAGGGGGGGGGGAGGGTTCTATCTTCCTGAGCGTATGACGGCTCCGTAACGTTTTTATTTCTTGTGTGTGTGTGTGTGTGTGTAATGTTTCTCTTTTTTGAGTTTTCAAAATCCATCAGCCGTGTTTGGGACAACCTGCGTGAAAATTTATATTACTACATGAGATTGGCAAAATGGTTTTAAGGGGAGCTTAACCTTCCGCCGCTGCGATCCTGGCTTGACATATTTCCACTGAAGAAGGATGCATTTTAATTTTTAATTTTGGCATTTTTTACAGAATTTTATTTGTCATCTGTTTTGAGGATCGGTAGATTTTTTATTAAGTGAAAGACCATTATAATTTTGAAAGACCGCCTGCATATATTATACTACTTTTCAACAGATGTGAAGGAAAATAACTATTTACGATACTTTATATTTTGCAAATCTAGCTCTGGGTAGGTCTTGATTAACGTATAAACCAACTGGTCCTTACTTTTTCTAAAGATCATAATCGAAAGGATTATTTTTTAAAAACTTTTATTTCATAATTTTGATCATTTTTAAGCAGTAGAAGAGACCGAGACACCATGAGGCGTGAGATACAGTGAGACAAAACGATTTTTGGGATTTTTAGTTATAATTGCTAAATGGTGCAAAGTTCCCATGAATCTGCAGCATGCCCAGTGGATTCTGCGATATGAATTTGCTGCTACTCTTAATGGTATCATTATTTTATTTTATTTTATGGAAGTAATGTTTTCCTTCAACTTTCGTGCGCAACGATTTTTAAGATTTTATTTTAGGAATAAAAATTTTTCCATTGGATCAGCTTAGCTGTTCTACCTATGTATCTAATACAGTGGCCGCCGCTTATATGAATCACGTTTGTTGTAAACAAATTTGATTAAATGAAGCGGCTAATTTAATGAAGCGGCAAATTCAGTAAAGCTTGATTTTGTTCTGTTTCTGCCGATTTGATTCATTGAAGTGGTTGATTCAATTAACTACTGATTCATTTAACTGTAACCATTCAGAACATTTAGCGTCGACTCTAAACGAACTCCTTAAAATGTTGAAATGGCAGAGTTACGATGTTCCATAGTTATTTATAAGCAGGAACTATTATAGAAAAAAATCTGAAAAAGTGGCATCTGAATCAAATACACGGTGGCGTAAAATTTTAGAAAGCAATTTGTCGGTTTGAGTTTGATTGCAGATGCCACGTTTGTGCTCTGCACTGTAGCGTATGTGCTTATGTACACGGTGTTCCAAAAATGACTGATACATTTGCAAAATCAATAAAAGCTAAACGGGCAGAGAAAAGATATACCGTTGGTTGCATTATGATTGGAACAACAGCAAATTTTCATACAGACAAATTTTCATAATTAGTACAATGTTCCCCAACAGATGTCGCTGCAAGTATTTTAAAAGGTAACGCAGTGTGTAAGATCGCCAAAATGACCGGTATATTTGTAAAAACAATAAAAACCAAATGGCAGAGAAATAATTAAACTGTTTATTTGCAATATGCTTGGAAAAACAATAAACTATTAGACAGACACACCTACAGTTTTCTCTAACTACCTGCAGCGCCATCTGTTGAGGAACATTGTAACAATTTTTTAAAGTATGTCTGTCTGAAAATTTACTGTTGCCCCAAGCGTAGTGCAACAAACGGTACATTTCTATCGCTGCCCGTTTAGTTTTTATTGATTTTTCAAATGTATCAGCCATTTTTCAAACACCCTGTAAAAAGATATTACCAATGTATCGATATACTCTTATTTCAGACCCATTGTCCGACGGCAGCGCGACAATGAAGAAGTTCCAGCCTGCCCCGTTCGCACCCGATTCGTCCCTCCGCAAGCAGCCCTGAACGACAACTCAGAGTGGAAGTACATCGTGAACGTGCAGAACAGGGACACACGCTTCAAGCAGATCATACGTGTCGACGTGTGCGAGTGAGTATCAGTTGCCTCGTCTCTATTTATTACTTGTAAGAATAGGAAGTACTGGAAGTAATGTGTTCGTCAAAAGGTTATCACTCAAATTTCGTCCTATATGTCCAATTTACTCATCCCTGAATCTCCGAGTTAATGTTGAGTAGTTTTCTCGTCACGTAACACTGTAAAAAGTTTAGAAACGTTCCTGGAAAAGGTTTGGGGTCAAAATGTCGCCACCGAAATGTCGCGGGACAAAATGTCGCGGCCAAAATGTCGCCGGTCCAAAATGTCGCCGGGCCGAAATGTCGCTTGTCCAAAATGTCGCCAGGCCAAAATGTCGCCGGTCCAAAATGTCGCCAGGCCAAAATGTCGCCGATCCAAAATGTCGCCGGGCCGAAATGTCGCCGGTCCAAAATGTCGCCGGGCCACAATGTCGCCGGGCCAAAATGTCGCCGGGCCGAAATGTCGCCGGTCCAAAATGTCGCCGGTCCAAAATGTCGCCGGTCCAAAATGTCGCTGGGCCAAAATGTCGCCTGTCCAAAATGTCGCCGGGCCAAAATGTCGCCGGGCCAAAATGTCGTAGAACCAAAATTCGCTCATTCAGTTGGTAAGAAAAATGCAAATGTACAAAAATGCTGTTTAACACCAAATTTGCAGAATAAATGATTACTGCCTTTAATGAATGTCTTCGTTAAAAATGGGACTGAACTAACTGAGTTTCTTGATGAATTCTAAAAAGATTATTCCGTTTTGATTCGCAACTCTCGGCTGTTTTTCAGCAAACAAATAGAATACAAGCGTTACGTTATCTTATTTCTTGTGACTCGCTATCTACCAACTGTAAAACGTTCTGACGGCGTTCAGTTCTGACGTTCGATAAATTTTTTAAAACTTTTCTTCAAGAATAGTGTGCGTTTGTATGTGACCGATTTTTTGGGGCCATTCTACGTCAAAACCTGTGGTAAGAATTCGAACGATACCCGCAAGTACCCATATATGATTTAGGGCTGCGTGTTTTTTTTGCGTCAATTCGTTTAAGATAGTGGAGTAACTGAACGTTTTCATCGATATGCGTGACTGTCATTGCTCAAAAAAATGATGAACGGAATCAAATAAAATGTTAGGAAGCAGCAGGGGGACAGATTTTGGGGCCAATAACACCAGAGGGTGGAGCAATCGAATGTTTTTTTTCCTTTCTTTTTTTTTATCTGTGACTGATATATCTCAAAAAGTAATACAGTAGACCCTCGTTTTCAGCAGGTTTATTTTACGCGGTTTCGATTATACGCGGTTGAAGATTTGACACCTTTATTTTATTTACGCAGACGAGTTTCGGTTTTACGCTGATGCGGCAATGCAAACAGGTAACATTTTCCTCTCTTTCAAAACTCAAGCTCCTATAGATTGCAGATTACTCGTAACTAACTGCATTTTGGCGTGTTAATAATCGAACTTGGGTCCTTGGAGACATTTTATGCGATTGGTTCCAGAGCTTTTTCCATTATAGAAGTAAAGTGATTAAACTCACACAGTTCAGAACTCACTGGAAGAAGAACTTTTAGGAGTGACAAAGGAGGTCAAAACCAACGAGGATACCGACTCCGGTGACACACAACCAAAAACGCTCAGATTGAAAATTTTGAACCATTCGTAGACAATAGAAATAATCTTTTTTCTGATTTGTTAGTAAAGGAAGATTTTATCAAGGAAATGACGCAAGTGGTCATGGATGCGTTAATGCTCAGCAAAGAATTAGAGGAAAAATTCTTAATGACTACCAAAAGACTATCATAGCCAGCTCTTCTTCATAAACAGAACACGAAATTAGTTTCTTTTCTTTATGCATATTATGCATAAAAATCGATATAAGTACACATTAAACTTTTCATACAATTAGTCATCACTAGAATGAAGTATTTTTTTTATCTACGGAACCTAGTCCCTATTTTGAACCCATTCCCTATTTTTGATATTAGGTCTCAATTTACGCGGTTTCGATTTACGCAGCATTTCCGTGGAACATAACACCCGCGTAAAACGAGGGTCTACTGTACAAGGGTTAAGACAAAATTTGGTCTACATCTTAAAGGGCGAGTTGCTCATTTATTTTTGGCTTCAGTCATCCCAAAAGGATGGATCACCGAATATTTTTAATCGTTTTATATGACTGCTATATCTCAAGAAGTAATGCGAGGATTCATACAAAAATGTAGTATGCAAGTGAAATTAAACGAAAACAAGCCTTATTTTCGTTCTAAGTTGAGTTTCGTAATCGTTTACGTGAGTCAGTGCAATTAAATAAACAATGAAAAATATACTGAATTTAAATATGAGAGGTTGAGCAAGATATCAGTAAAATCTAAATTAGCCGTGTATTCCTCTCATTTTTGTAGCACTTTAACTAGCGTGGGTGTTAAATAAAAACTGAGTTTGCATTCTTATACAATTTGCGTAGTAAAAATTCAATAATTAAAACAGCATTTTTTTCTGAGAGGGAAAAACTTATTTGTTTATTATTATTATTATCAGTATTCTTTTCTTTCTGAATTACCAAGCTATATTGAGCTAGAACTATTACGTTTTGAAATTCATTTTAAAAATAAGTCTAGGTCAAAATTGATCTGAATAATCTCATTGATATCAGTTATTTCACCCTACATTGTGAAATTTTTTCTTTTCTATTTAAAATTGGAAAATGTGATTCAGCTGACAAGCGCTACTTCGCAAGCATGAAAGTATCCTCTTGAAAACCTCTAATAAAATAGCTGTTCTGAAATTGTCCCCCTTGATGTTCTATCGAATATATAAATTTCATGAATGTTGAGAATTGAAAATATTTGTCATCGCGTAGAGTCGTTTTTCAAAAAAATGAGTGAAAGACACCTGTTTTAGCAATTACGGGTTTCATTGATTTCAAAAGATTTGACGGTGAAGATTTCGACGTAATTTCAGAATTTTACTCATAAGACAGAGTTTCCACGGCAATAATCTGTCATCTCTGTTAAACATTTGTTTTGCTGTCCCAAAATCCCGGTCGCAAAGGACATACAAATGTCCTCTCAGAGGAAGGTCTCGAGCAGTCTTGTTAAACTTCTTCAGTTTCATTTCCAGAAAAAGTCTCAGAACAGTTTTGATCTTACTTTAACCAACGTATATCTCACTGAAAATGTACAGTTTTTTTTTTTTACAGTTCTTAGGGTGATGTTAAAAAATCTATGAGAAAATTAAATTTCATTAAGATACCTCTCTACTTGATTTCCACCCTGGCCCGTGATTTCGAATTTTTCTAGTGAAAGGGGAGAGGGAGGATAACGGGCATATAACCAATGCAAATTTCATAGGATTGCTATAAAAAGCACTTCCACTTGTATATATAAAAAAAACGGGGGCCAATCCTCCTGATCCCCTAAATTACTGACTTGTCGCTAAGGTAATAATATGCTAGAGTGAAGGAGTTATTTGTTTTTACTTCATTACGCCAAAAAATACAAACCGCCTATTCTCTTGCCATATTCACATAGCGCCTCACTATTCTTTCATTCGCCTTTAGAACAGTTTAGTTTTACTTCCATACCAATTTTTTGTCTGAATCCTTGCGTTACATCTTGATCCTTTGCTTTACATCTTGAGTATTGTTATTAATCAGATTAAACGAGAAAGAGAAATCCGTTGCAGCAGCCTTTCGCATGTTTACGTTCTTAATAGTATACAGAAAAACGTATGTTTTTCTGAAAACTATTAATTTTCTGGAATTAATCTGATGCTTAGGAATTAAGACAGGAGAAAACGTTTGGAATTTTTGAAGGAACTTACTTTGAAAGGCAATTAATATTCTTTCGCAACTTTTATGCTGAAAAGCATCGACGTACATTTAAATTTTTCGTACCAATTGAACTAGCGAATTTTGGGCCGGCGACATTTTGGACCGGCGACATTTTGGACTGGCGACATTTTGAACCGGCGATATTTTGGACTGGCGACATTTTGGGCCGGCGACATTGTGGACTGGCGACATCGTGGACTGGCGACATTTTGGACTGGCGACATTTTGGACTGGCGACATTTTGGGCCGGCGACATTTTGGGCCGGCGACATTTTGGGACGACGACATTTTGGACCGGCGACATTTTGGACCGGCGACATTTTGGACCGGCGACATTTTGAACCGGCGACATTTTGGACTGGCGACATTTTGGGACGGCGACATTTTGGGATGGCGACATTTTGGGATGGCGACATTTTGGCCGCGACATTTTGACCCGCGACATTTTGGCCGCGACATTTTGGGCGTATACCCCTGGAAAATAATGGGCAGCTAATGTGCCCAATTTTTTCAAGTAACATATGTGTTGTCTTTTAAAATGTTGAGTAGTTTTCTCGTCATTTACACTGTCAAAATAGTTTAGAAACGTTCCTGGAAAATGATGGGCATCAGCTAATGTGCCCAAGTTCTGCAAGTAACATATCTTGTTGTCTTGTAAAATATTGAGTCGTTTTCTCGTCACGTTCCACTCTAAAAATAGTTTAGAAACGTTCCTGGAAAATAATGGGTGGCTAATGTGCCCAATTTCTGCAAGCAGTTACGTTTTTAACCAAAATCCAGTAACCTTCCTAAAATTATTTTCAACTTTTTCTGAAGAGTTTAGATATCTCCCCGGTTAAAGCTACTCGTGTCTGGAGAACCTTCAGAGAATCTTTAGGTAGGTTTAATTTAAAAACCTGACTTTTTCCTTATTTAACAAGAAATCTCCAAAAGCATTATTCCGATTATGATCAAACCTAAGACAGAATTGCAAACAAGTATCAAGAACCTAGCTCGCTTGCATTTCTATCAAAGCAATGAAATCCAGAGATTTATTCGCTTTCGTCGGGATCTCAGTCAATCTGGAAGAGCTGAGGGCTGTACATTTATTTATACTTTATACTGGCAGTTGAAAATACTTTTCACAATAGTCAGAATTCTGCATTCGTGCAATTTGTCGCGATGCAGGAAACTTTTTGACAAATATACTTGATTTTCTCAAGAAGGGGATAAAAACCTGTGAAACTTCACAAAAAAATTTAAAACAAAAAGTTTCGTTGTCCCCCCCCCCTCCCCAATGTTATAGTGATTCACCTGCGGTGTTGTCGGACTGATACTCCGCGTACGCCATGATGTTTGCTAGATTACTACAATTTATTGTACGATTTTTGCTAGAGTTGTATGCTTAATTTAACAAAAAGCGAATACTTGTCGAATTTCTAGTTTTGTACTTGCTCTCATGATTTATAATCATTATTTAAGTAAATACAATTATATTACCTCTACAAATAAGAACCGGATAACCGAGGGACCAGATAATTGAGGTTTTACCGTATTTCCGAACCAGTGCCGCAACCAGACTTTTGATTTGGGAAGGGTTTTACAAAAGCTTTTCTCGTGAAATCTACATGATCCATGATATTCGATTTCATTTACATATTTTATTGGGGTTTTTTTTTCAATAGGTTACAGAAATGAGAGGATGCTACTTTAAAACTATTGTTACAAATTCTGTATATAGTAATTATTTTTGTGATTAATTTGTTGTAATCTAGCTAAATTTGGCGTTTATTCTATTATCTTTCATCTAAAATTATCTTAGTATCGTAACCTGTAAATAGCTTCTTGTAATGAATATACAATCCCCTTACATTCGAATGAAGCATACGGCCCCTCCATTTCTGCACGCTAAAATATGTGAATGGAATAAAAAAAAAAACATAGAGAAAATTTTCAAATTTAGTGAAACTTCTCTGGGATTTATAAACAGCCACAGCCGACGGCTGTATGAGTTAGTCTCATTTTACTTCTTGCTTTGGAAAGTGCGTTTTAGCCTTGAGCTGTATTTTTGCGTATTTTGATGTAAATACGTGGTTGACCGTTGAGTATATGGTGTTGATCGATATTTGCATAATTGCTATGGTTAATTTAGTAGTTGTTAACGATATTTCTTGTACATAGTTGTAAATAAATCTCCTGTATTTTCTCAAGTACTGTGTCGTCATTTAAAAAAGTTTGAAGCTGCACGGAACTGGTAACAGTATTAACATGCTCAAATGTAAAAGATGACATATCTGTTGAATGAAAAAAAAAGATTCATACATTGCATAACTTCACTCTCTGTTAAATATTTGATATATTTTTAATAATTCACAAAAATAGATGCATATACTTCTGTACGCTCTTTCGAAGAAATACTTCTTTATTCCTATTTTTTGACCATTGATAAAAATATAGTAAATATCGAATTTGGCTCTTCAAATATTTAAAGAATTGCGATGTTTTCATTAGCGCCAGCATTTAAAATCTGAAAGTAACGCTACATTCTTTTGTAACAAATGATGTTCACAATAAATACAACAAAAATTAAAGCTACAGACAAAACATTGATTTTGTACAATTCGCCAAAAGTAATAAGGTCATTAAAAAAAAATTGAACTGCAGTCTCACGATGCGATGACCGTGCTGTCTAGTATGTTGTAATAGTAAGTTTAAAAGCAAAAGCAGAAAAATATTTTAAAATATATTGTGGAATACTATCAGAAATTTCGAAACGGGGTTTGAACCCTTAAAACCCACCTCTTAAATATGGCCATGCTTCATACACAATTTTAACCAATCTAAGCCAAAATTTAGATTTTAACATTCAGCGTAATATTGTCCTTCCCTCCACGAAGTTAGCTTAAGCGCGTTGAGTACATTATCGGGATCATGTGTCACCGTCTATTAGAGCAGTTCTTATTGGTTTCCGTAGCGTGTGTAAGTAGGCTTAACGTGTAAATGTATTGCATTTCATTTAATTAATCTTTTTTTTTTCTTAAAACTTTTTCTCTCCTATTTAAAACGTATGGATACAACAATTAAACAAAATTGACCCTTTCTTCGAGAAAGTCCAACTATCTGAATTTTCGATTATCCGAAAAGGCTTTGATTCGAATTGGGAATTGAAAGTAACGAACACGCCATCTAGCGAGGTAGTCTAAATCGGATAAGATGGCGATTGCCCATTGCTCGACGCGTTAAAGTTTTATGCAATAAAGGAAGAAAATCTTATGTGTTTATATAAGCTTATTGACTGAAAGTAAAAATTTCTCAAGCTGCTGTATTTGCAGAAACCATTGTTCCAGAGTTAATCTTCCAGATAAATGTGAAAAAGGCATCCAAAAAAAAACTTGTCTTCTCACACAACCTATTCACGATCACTGTTCATTTAAGTGCGGCAATGTGGGAACGAATATATTTTCCGACTTGAGCAAAATAATGAATGTGTAAGCACATACCAGTAGAAGGAAACGCTCACTAGTCAACAGAAAATCGATAAATCTACAGTTTTTGATTTCTTAATGCATTAAGAGTAACCAAATCTAAATAAAGAATGTATAAAATATGAAAAAAAAAGTAAGAATATCACTAAAAAGAATTAGAAAAGTAATGTTTTCCTGTAGCTTAATAACATAGCAGAAGATAATAGCAATCAAGTTTGTTTCCTTTTCTTTCCTATTTTTCAGCGCCACCTATAATTACTTTCCGTGTTCAATTGATTCGGAAAAATGGAGTTCTAATGCTTACAGTGGCCATGTTTAAAGATCCAATCCCTGTATTTTTGCTTTTTTGACTCCTTTTTGTTTTTCTGCCAGGTCTCCAGGGGCTCCATGCACACGTGAAATCTCCCTTCCTTTTGGTTTCGTGAGTCGCTGCAAGCAGAAATTCATCAAAAAGAAGCTACTTGCCCTCGATGCTGACGGTCAGGGGACGTCCGCAGAGAATTTCTTCGTACCATCCTGTTGCGTGTGTCACGTGACGCGGAATGGACAGAAACGATGACCCTCGAGTTTGGACCGGAAAGGCAAGCCGTGTCGAGATGTTTCGTTCCTGGCGCCAAGCGTTAGGAATATGTTTGGGAGGAAGAAACCTGCTCCAAGGAAGAAGCCAAGGATATTGCCAAATGTGACAGCTACCTGAATTAGAAGCTACAGACCAAACAATGTGTGACAAATGTTGCTGCTGCGTTATAAGCATGCTTTTTCGACAGGGCTAAAGTGGATTAATTTTTGGCAATGATTTTTGCATTAGCAATCAATGAATTAAAATGAACGAAAAAAATATGCTCCGAGTGACGTACCTTTTCCGGAGAAGAACCGTTTTCTCTTTTGGTTCGGAATGCAAGAAATCAGCTTGCTTTGAAGCATTCATAGTCTGTTCGTTAAACATTTCAAATGTTAAGAAGCAAATCTTTTCCATGGAATTAAAACACACTGGCATTTTTGATGGCTTATTTCGCATCGCATGCTCAAGACTTGATCTGTGTTGAAAAATGAGTTTCTTGTAACCTCAAAACATGTACTTGAATGGATTTTCTATTTTTGCTTCAATCATGGTAATTTTGTAAAAATCACTTGTTCATTGCATGTCTTATGCAAAGAGAAAACTCTTCTGTTTTCGATTTTCCGCAGAACGCTATCGAAGAAAGAATGAATTTTTGACCCCACAATGCTTCTTCTTCCGTATCCTCTAGGTGTTTTCAATTAGTTCTTAAAGTTTGGTCATTTTTTTAGAACCACCTGTATCCAGGCTTTTCCTAAATGGTTCGTCGAGTTTCAAAGGACTATTCCTTGTAAGTGGTTCTCAATCGGTGGTATATAGATGCACCTTATTAAAACTTGCCTTCAACGACTACAAGCTGGATTTGTCCAAATGCTGTGTGAAAAAATAAAATTATTGATAACAATAATAATTAAATTTTAAACCGGCTGCTCCATTGTCCCAACCCGCAGGGGAGGGGGGTAATAACCCCTTTACTCTCTTCCAAACACAATGTTAGGTTATACTACCGATCATAGTATGGCGGAAAGGAAACCTTCACGAGCTAAAAGACGGGAGATTAACTTGGCTTAGAAGAGTTATGATAAGAATAGTAGAAAAAGTTGCAGTTTTGACTCTACTGTGTGACCACCAATGAAGTGGAAAGGTAAATGTTCGGATTTAGGCGGAAATTGAAGCATGTTAGTTTGCAGAGAGGGCAGCTTAGACATTTCTGTTTGCAACTCTGAGTGAAGTAAACTACTTCTTTTCCCTTTTTGCTGTTTCCATAGAAACTTTCTATTTTTACTCATTTTCAACTCGATGAAGACAGTAAATAAATAAGTCCTAGTGACATGATAAAACGCGTGCACAAAAATCCCATCTCTATTTTCTATTCTCTCCTAAGAGATTCATTACAATAGAATCATCTTTACTTGGCAGCTTGCCAATTTCCTCGCCTAATGTGGGCAGACAGTTCCCAGTCACATTCCACAAGGGGTTGTGATGCTCCCTTAGATGTCTTCCGGTCCACTTTGCTACAAATTTCTTGTCACTAATGTCCAGTGTTACTGTGATAAGAAAGTTAGCACAGGGTATGAATTAAGTTTAATGTTGAGAACATTATATCATGTACGTGTCATTTTTCTCAATTGTATACTTTCTATTCTGGTTTGTAAATTTTTGTTGAGTGAAATACATGAATTTTGTGTTTTGAAAATATTATTTTGTTTTGTAACTTTAGTGATTAGAAATAAAGTATTCATTTTTGTGTTCTCTTAGCTGTCTTCTCTACTCAATCACTTTTGGCCCACGGACTGGTGAGAGTTTGTGAATAGATTTCGCGAAACCGACAGTTTTATTTTTTCTCCCCACCCTCACTTTTTTTTGTAAAAACATTAGCTGATGGGTATCAATAAACTGCTACATAGGCCATATGGACAATTCCACAAGGTAACTAATTGACTAACATTTTTGAAGCAAAACGATACGTAGGGTAACGTCACCACTTACAGATAAGGGTCCAGACAGTCGTAAGTTTGGATTTAAATAATAAGAATTTTAGGCGTGTAAAACTGATGTTGCTGCGACACATGAATACTGTGCAGCCATCTAGTGTTATCAGAATGAGTTTTATTACCCAGTTGGTAATTACAAAGCAGTGATGGAAGGTAATAAACAGTCACCACGAGGTCTGCCGGTGTTTCATGTTCATTTGAATTTAATAAGGCTTTTGATCTACAAATAAAGAACTTTCTGGGTATCATTAGAATTGACGGTGTCTCTTACTGGGGGCGGACCTTTTTTTCGAAATTGAGCAAATAAAATTAGAATTAACTAATTCAGAGGATCCACAAGCAACCAAACGTTAGCTGAGATGATGAGAAAAAAATAATGTCTTAAGCATGTCTGTTACCGTTACCCTATTTTGAAACATTCAACCCAAAATATAAGTCGTGCAAACGATTTTTTGAGCTGGAATATCGAAGACTTACTCAGCTGTACTGAAAAAGATGCATGGTTGGCACTAAAGTCAGTTACAGTCAATTTCCTTGGAAATAATAAATATCTTGAATAAGTCAATATTGTGCAGAAGTGCATTAGTGCATACAGCTCAGTGGCTGATTTACTAGGGGAGCGGTGGGGGCCGTAGCAAACGCTACTAATTTTAATCAGGTACATTCCACAAATTTGCTTTAAATTCATTTTAGACAATTAGTGTAGTCGTGGATAGACATCCTCACCCCACTTTTGAATTTGAACTTAAGCTCGCCCCTCTTGCCTTTTTTGTACTTTAATAATTCTTATATTTCTATGTGTGTCTTTCAACCTTTTTCTTCCAGGACTACACTATACTGCTATGATTTAGAAGATTGGTTTGCAACCCTGGAAAGAGGCAATTAGGCACTTCAAAGGGGGGGGGATAAATTCGTGAAGGACGATAGGGGGCGATTAGTACTTAAACTCAGGATAACGGGGGGGGGGCAATTCACACCTTGTGCCCGCACATGACGGGTCTGGGGGGAGGCTTTTACGGTTTTCAACCGCCACCACCTTCAATAGACTGTAAATCCGCCCCTGGTACAGCTTGATGGGTGACAACATGACCCTCAAGATTCATCTCTCACTACTCGACGTCTTTCCCGAGAACTGTTAGTGATGAACATGGCGAAAGTTTTCATCAGGACATAAAAATGGAGTCCCGCTATCAGGGTCGATGGAGTGCAGCCATGTTGTCTGACTACAGTTGGATGCTTCAGAGCAACATGCCAAAAGCTCAGCACAAACGAAAGTCTTCAGCCAAGAAATTCAAAGCAAACTAACTTTAAATTAAGGAACTTTATGTTATAACTATGTATGTTACATGTCTGTTATACCTTAAACTAGATAATGTTATATGATTATGTTAATTAGTACGCTATTCAGCATTATGTGCTCTACAGTAACTTGTGCGCGAGTTGTTTGCCTTGATACAATGTTAACCATAAATAAATGGGCACTGTTAGATATTTCAAAAACTGTGGGTGATAGAGACAAACGGTTTGCATTTTTTTTTGCAAACGTTTTTTATGAGTGTTATTTGTATAATACAATAGGCATAAAATTTCCATATTTCGTTTCTCATTTGATCTCTGAATGTAACAAACTCACGTCACGTATACTTCAACGTTATATCTTAGAAATCTGGGCTCCTTTGCAAAACCTAATGTCATATTTGAACTCAGGGAACCTAATTTGCATACGAAATCACTTCCAAATACGCGGGCACCAAAACGACTGTTCATCTGTGTAATTAATTATCATTTTGTTATTTCTACAATATAATATTATTACATAGGAAATTGAGTTATTAGAATCCTTTCTATGCAAAAAATTAGAACTATCTAAAATGCAGAAATTCTTTAAATATTTCTTTCATTGTAAAATTGCATTTTGCGAGAAAGAACGAGGGAAAACATAATTCCTATCCGTTCTGATGTTGTAATAAAGTTATCGTATCCATTATAGGCTCTTAAAGTTCAAAAATGTCATTTTCTTCTTTCTTCTTCATCACAGGACAAAATTACTGAAATACCTATTAAAATGAGCACAATATCGAATTCAACAGCAAATTGACGCTAAGAAAAAAAAAAGGGCAAAGAATTTGAACATACTGAGATTGCTGCATACGCTGGCGTGAGTTGTTGAAAGAACTAATAAATAGCCAAGTACAAAGTTCATGTTTACTGCAGGAGATTCTGATGTAGTCAGGGACGAAGTTACTTCGTAGATGTAACATACTGGTGGCAAAAATTTAGCTAGGAGCTCGTTTTAGCATTGCATTCAGATGATGGACACTGATTGACTTAAAAAAGACATGTGATTTTTCGGAATTTTTGCCTTCTGTAAGTAAACCCGGAAACAACCTTCCTCCGTGTGTTCACTAAAGTTTTATTCTCCAAATGCCTATTACATTTGCCTCAAAAAGTGATCTTCCGCTGGTACACCTTTTAATTTTTCCTGGCATCAGTACAAGATTGGCGTTGCTATAACGATGGATCCAAAATTTGAAATCAAGTTGTTAATGGGTTGATATCAAAATATAAATTTAGAAGTTAACCAATTGTGTTTTCCGCTATGAATTTCCAGTACCTTCGACCATCGACAGATGGCAGTGGCAGGTGTACCGAAATTTACATATTCAGATCACTTTTGCTGTATGTTAAAAGCAAAAAAGAGACAGGCATTCCGTAACTTCATAACAAATCACAAAACGCGAAGATACTTGCTCAAGTATTTAGCTCTTTATCGCCAGTTTTGGCAAGATTGAATTTTGCAAAATTAACGCAAAGTTTAAAAGAAATCTGGAGCCAAATTCCAAAAATATATTTTTTAATTTTTTGAACATAATGTGCCAAGAGTAAAAAGCAAAAGGAGGAAATAAAACTAAAATTTAATTCTAAGTGTCCGCATTATAACTCTTAAAAAGAATATTTAATGCTATTTATTGCAAGCAAGAAAAAATAGTCGGCCCCGATTAAACGGATATCGTCCGCGATTCTAACATAATAATATTCAGAAAACAGACTATTAGATTATGCGGAAAATTGTTCTTTACCTTACCTACCTGATTACGCTAATCTAAAAACTGAATAATACATGAACAGTTTTTTATTGAAATAAGCTAAGTTAACAACAAAATAATAAAATAGTTCAATGCAGCTGTTCCCAACCTTTTTTCCGTAGCGAACTCCTTGTAGTCAGTAATAGTTTAAAAATAACAACAATAATTAAAAAAAATATTAAACTATTGTTAGTTTAAAAATAATAACAATAATTAAACAATTATTATAAAAATAATAACAATAATTAAATAATTATTATAAAAATAATAACAATTATTATATAATTATTATAAAAATAATCACAATAATTAAAAATTAATAATTATTGTTATAATAATGAGAAAACAATAATAAATTAAAATAAATTTTGGATAACATTTTTTATTTTCAGTTGCTCAAAAACGCATAACAAGTAACGAAGAAAACATTTTTTCCCCTTCTTAATGTATGTACTTATTTATTTATTTTGCAAAATAAGTTAGTAAAAGGTTATGCTTAGCTCTAATTAGTGCCCAAATTTATGTTTTGTGCATTGACATTTTCAAGCATCACTTCTCAATACCTCTTCTGCTTTTATTGTTTACAATTCACTCTAATCTACTCCTGATTCTGCATATTATTTCCGAGTATTACCGTATTTTATACTTCTTGGTGCTTTCATTGTATTAAAGTTTCGCTTTCCGTGATTGCTAAAAAAAAAGAGGCTAGAGTCGGGGGTTTCAAAATCCAGGAGTCGGAGTCGCTCATTTTCCCTACGACCCTGCTTGAAAGTAGTACTAAAGACATCGATTCATGTGCAGAACTCAAACATTATTTTTAACTAGCGGTACCCACACAGCTTCGCCCCTAGTATAATATGTGTAAAGCTCATTTGATTCGCCTGTATATTTACAGTTTAAAGCCATCTATGCGCTAAGTATTTTTTTGTAAAAGATGTCTTCATATTTTAGTAGATTTGAAAACTTAGCATGTAGCTTAATAGAAACCAGCGAAAACCTTAGAAGTATTTTAAAAGATAAAGGAATTTTCCCTTATTTGCTTAAAACGCCAAATAAGACCTTTTTCAAAAATTAAACACAATAGAACGAACGTTGTCATAGCAATATTTTAATAATTTACTGAACATAATTCCATCAAGACTAAGTAAATAAAAGCAAACGACTTTTTCCTGACAGATAAGATATTTTAATTTAAATCCTTTTCAATAAAAGAAAAGGATTGATCGCCAAAATATGAAAACGATTCCAGTGTGATGTAAGATTCGTTATTTTATTATTTTTAAATACGTAATGAAACCTCGCGAAAGAATCAGGGAAGGGTTAAAACAATATCTTACGTTCCCTTACAAGGAGGAGTCAGGGGTCAAAAGTTACCAATATCATTCTCTCATCATTAATGAATGGTCTCTAAGCACAAAACAACTTGATTAGAAAACTGCTACTTAATAGTGATACCTTCTCTCAATAGATGGCGCAACAAAAAGACTGGCCCAGAAAATTGAAACCAGATACAGTAAAACCTTTAAAGTTGACCACCTTTGTAAGTTGACCACCTGTCTAAGTTGACCACTTTTGTCAGGAACGGAATTAGTCCTATCCTACATAATGGAGGAAAACCTCTGTAACTTGACCACCTCTCTATATTGACCACCTGTCTATCTTGACCACTAATATACACCAGCTTTGGTTTGGAGTATTGTAAAAAACCCTTTGTAAGTTGACCACTTGGCAAAAGCATTAGATTGTACTAAAAGTTTATTCAGTTATGCATCAAATAAGCAAATAGACATTTAAGAAAAAACCTATGAATATTTATGTTTCCATCGAAAAACATTGGGCAAATCTTAAGTAATGCGCCTAACTTGAATAAGGAGTTATTTTGTTGATAAGTAGATTACCACGGTTACAAATGTACAAGAAAAAATCAAATGAAGAATTTGAGTCACTTTTAACTTGTTATGAATTTTTAGGAATTGTTAATTTCAAGTAAGTAGTTTTTCATAAGCAATGAGACATTTTATTTATTTTTTTTTTTTTTTTGATCGCTTTACAGAAATTTTAAATTTGTATGATACCTTACACGTCATTCTGGTAAATCTCTAAAAATATTTAAATAACATTTTTTCTTATTCTTTTGAAGTAATGTTAAACAATGAAAGTGAGTTTAAAATATTCCAATTAGTTAAAAAATGAATGCATGGGGCAAGAAATGACAAAAAAAAAAAAGTTTTCAGTACTACCCTGTACCCTCTATAAGTTGACCACCTGTCTAAGTTGACCACCAAAGTACTGCACCGCAAGCGGTCAACTTACACAGGTTTCACTGTATTAATCGTCAGTGAGAGATTTTTGTAGCGGCGATGAAGAAAGAATCGTTTTCTAACGAACATAATTAGTAACATCACTTTAGGTCCTCCTCCAGCAGTGTGGAGGGAGATCAATATTAATATTTAAACCTTTCCAAGAATTTTCACAGGCCAACAGCACTTCTTTAGTAACTAATAAACTAGCAGTTATTCTAAAAACTGGTAGCTTTAATCTTTCAAAATTGTGCTCTCAGATTTTGGTTAAGAAAAAGTATTTTTAAGTTACATTAGCATACAACTATCTTTATCTTTTAGTAATAATAAAGCTGAAAGTCTCTCTGTCTGGATTCCTATCCGGGTCTCTCTCTGTCGATATATCTGTCCGGATGTCTCTCTGTGACGCGCATAGCGCCTAACCGTTTGGCCGAATTTCTTGAAATTTGGCACAGAATTAATTTACAGCATGGGGGTGATTTTTTTAAAATTCGATTTTGTCCTCTTTTTATTCCAATTTTAAGAACTTTTCATCGAGCAAATTATCACAACGTGGGCAAGTATATTTCCAAATTATCATAACATTGAACTGTTTTTAGATTTCAATGTGTGCCCAGTTTGTGCCAAAACCTACACAGAATTCAACTTTTTCTTTTTTCCTGACCAACATGTCTGGAGTGATTTCGGTAATTTACTGAATATCTCAAGTGATTATTCTAGCTTTGGGGGGAAAAAAAGAAATTGAAATCGGTGTGTGTGATATTTGATGAGCTACTGATTTTTTAAACATAAGTTGAGGTCACCTAACTCATACTGCAAACTCGATATGATTTTTAAAACCTCGGCATCTCTTCATGGCTTTTTTGTATTAGACCCCCTAAACGTTGTTGAGTTCTTTAGAGGTAGTTCTCGGTCAGTCAGTTTTGAGTTAAAAGTGCAGGTTTGTAGCACTGTTGCAGAGCCTTAACGCATAGCATCAGTGTTTGATCGTATTTTGGAAAAGAACACCTGTTTGCCGTTGTGTTTGCAGTGTTTAATGAGATTAGCTTAGTTGATGGATGCTGTATCAACATCAACTGCATATAATTCCATTTAAATATTGTAAATAAATTTTTAAAAACATAATAGGAGGAGCTGTTTTTTACTTGTTTTAAAAGAGTGAATAGTATGAAATGCAAAAAAAAAATTCAACTATGTATGGCATGTTTTATTTATAATTAGTATCGCATTATATAATATATTTGGAAAATGAAACTCTTTACATACGTCAAAATGGGACTTTTAGTATAACTGATCCTTTTATAACATTTTATTATTTTGAAAAACGAAATGGAATCTTGCATGTGAATTAGGGGAAAGGGTTAGAAAAAGCTTACTTTCCTTTACACATGGGTATGGGGGAAGGCGTCAAAAATTGCCAAAATCATACATACGTTATTAATGAATGGCCTTGTAGTGAAGTGAAGTCACTGATTCCTGCGAGCGAACAACTCAACTCGAGCGGAGAGAAGGAGTGGAACGAAAACAATTCGGCGATCGAACAGACGCGTTTGATTTGGTGTGTATCATTGTAAGATTAATAAATAATATGGAGTCAGATGATAGTGTTTACTGAATCAACAACAACACTAAAGCTACAGTGGTGACCTCCGGACTATTTTGTGCATTGAAAATGAGTACTGATAAAGAAATTCCGAAACAAAGCGTTTCAACGGACGTTCTTTCTGAAACCGAAAGCACTGAGCAAGCCTGCTTTGTGGGTCATGTTGGAGTGAAAGTTCCACCGTTTTGGAAGCCTGATCCCAGGATTTGGTTTCTGCAGTTAGAAGCACAGTTCCGCCGTGCAAAAATCACAAGTGACGAAACAAAATTCGACCTAGTCGTCAGTTCCATAGAGGCGGAAATCCTAGCGCAAGTTACTGACATTTTAGTTACCCCACCACCCAACAACAAATATGACGCAATAAAAGATCGCCTGATTTCGACTTTCGAAGACAGTGAATCCCAAAGGACACAAAAATTGTTGACCCAAATTGAACTTGGGGATCGTAAACCTTCAATTTTACTCTGTGAAATGAGAAATCTTGCCGACCAAAAGGTTAGTGAAAATTTTCTAAAAACCTTGTTTTTGCAACGCCTCCCAATGGACATGCGCAGCATTCTATCAGTCAGCAACGATGATTTAAATAAACTGGCCACCATGGCTGATAAAATTTGGGACCTTCGATCACCCAATAATTACAATTTGGCTTCGGTGTCACATACTAATGTGTCGATGGTTACTTTGGAATCCCTCCAAAAACAGATAACAGATCTCCGAATACTGGTGGAAAATTTAAACAAAAGGGGACGTTCCTCAGCTCGTCGTCAGCATAGTGGGAAGAGCCACAGCAAATCTGGCAGCCGCAAACCCTCCGATCAGCACGGAATATGCTACTTCCATTCAAAGTTTGGTGATAAAGCGTATAAATGCTTACAACCATGCAGTATGTCTCTTCAACTACGGCGTGAGGGCCCCGACGTGCAGGAAAACTGATACCCCGGCTTTCCACGGCGACAGGGAGCCTAGGGGCGGAGCTGAGTCGCCTCTTCATTAGTGACAAAGCATCAGCAGCCCTTTTCCTGGTAGATTCAGGGGCGGAGATTTCTGTAATTCCTCCAACGCTCACGGAAAGAAAAAATGTACATAAGTTTGAACTATTTGCAGCAAACCATTCGAAAATTAAAACTTTTGGGCAGAAACTGTTACGACTCGATCTTGGCCTCAGACGAGACTTTGTATGGCCGTTCATAACAGCCGATGTCGACAAGCCAATCATCGGGATAGATTTTCTCGCAAACTTCAACCTTTTAATCGACAGCAAAAATCAAATGCTAATAGATGGAAATACAAAACTGTCAACAAAGGGAACGTTTTTTTCAACGAGAAGACCAGTCATCACCGAAATAGAAACGCAACAGCCATATATGTACATAGTCTGAAAATTCCCTGATCTGCTAAGACCTAATATTGTAAATACTAAAATTGTAAATCATAATATTGAACATTTCATCACCACACAGGGACCACCGGTATATAGTAAAGCGCGCAGACTTTCCGCAGAAAAATTAAAGGCCGCTCGAAAAGTGTTTGACTACATGCTACAGCAAGGTTTGTGCCGCCCTTCCAAGAGCAGTTGGGCCAGCCCACTACACCTAACCCAGAAAAAATCAGGTGATTGGAGACCTTGCGGGGACTACAGGGCCTTTAACAACGTTACGGTTCCAGATCGTTATCCGATACCATTTCTAACGGATTGTAACTATATACTGCATGGAGCTAAGATTTTCTCATCCATTGACTTACTGCGAGCGTACCAGCAAATACCGGTGCATGAAGCGGACATCCCAAAGACCGCCATAACCACGCCTTTTGGGTTATTCGAGTTCCCCTTCATGCCGTATGGCCTTTGCAATGCAGCACAGACTTTCCAACGTCTGATAAACACTGTGTTGCAGGGATTAGACTTTCTTTTCTGTTATTTAGATGACATATTGATTGCTTCGAAGGATGAAGAGACACATCAAAAACATCTGTTCCTTCTCTTCGAGCGACTGAACGAGTATGGTCTACGCATTAACCTTTCTAAATCTATATTTGGTGTAACACACATCCAATTTCTCGGATATGAAATCAGCTCCGAGGGAATGAAGCCTTGTACATCCAAAGTCGATGTCATTAAAAATTATCCCGAACCTAGCTCTGCCACTAGCCTGAGACGGTTCCTGGGAATGGTAAATTTTTACCACAGATTCATTCCTAAATGCGCTGGCATACAGCAACCACTCACCAAGTTACTCGCTGGCCATAAAAAGAATAGCACCAAACCTCTTCAGTGGACTGACGAAAGTCGTGAATCGTTTTCCAGGCTCAAGGATGCCTTATGTTCGGTGACTCTCTTATCACATCCAGATCCAGAGGCTCAACTGAGTTTGGTAACGGACGCTTCAGACATAAGCATCGGAGCCGTCCTTCAACAAGAAATCGCTGGATTAAAAAAACCTCTTAGTTTCTTTTCAAGAACTCTATCCCCGGCACAGAGGAAATACAGCACGTACGATCGTGAACTTCTGGCCATTTACAGTGCAGTTAAGCATTTTAGATACTTACTAGAGGGAAGGCCTTTCGAAATCTATACGGACCACGAACCCCTCACATACGCTTTTCGACAAGACTTGGACAAAGCCTCTCCCAGACAAGCGAGACAATTGAGTTATATTGCTCAATTTTCAACGGATATTCGCTACATCAAAGGAGAAGAAAACATTATTGCTGATACCCTTTCCAGAATTGATATAATATCCGCACCATCTCCAACCAATACTCAGCTATTGCAAAACTTCAAGATGATCACGATTTAGCAATTTTGAAGAATAACCCAAGGCTGAGAATGGTTAAAATATCCATTCCAGAAACTGACGAATCCTTTTATTGTGATGTCTCCACCAAGAGTAATCGACCCTACATCCCTCCAAACTTCCGACGACAGTTATTTTCTTCTATTCATAACCTATCTCATACAGGGATTAGAAGCACAAGAAAATTAATTACAAAAAGATTCATATGGCCAAATATCAATAAAGATTGTCAGTTATGGTGCAGGGAATGCGTGGAATGCCAAAAATCCAAGGTGCAAAGACATACCAAATCAGCTCTTGTGGACTTCAAGGTTCCTACCGAACGTTTCCAGCACGTTCACATTGATATCGTTGGACCCCTGCCACCATGTCAAGGTTTTAGATACTTACTAACGATGATTGATCGTTTTTCGAGATGGGTTGAAGCTGTTCCTATGGCAGATCAATCAGCAGAAACAGTTGCAACAGGCATGATCTCAACCTGGATTTCACGCTTTGGAATACCGCAACGTATTACGTCTGACCAAGGACGTCAGTTCGAAAGTCAAATCTTCTCATCTTTGAGCAAATACTTCGGGTTTCAAAAATCCAGAACCACAGCCTACCACCCACAATCGAACGGACTGCTTGAGCGACAACACAGGACAAGTACCCTCTCCTGGCCTGCTGCTTGCTTTCGGACCCCACATTGTATTGTGAAAGTTGTTTGTTTTGGCAATGGCTATCACCCTCTTTAGAATGAACTATTAGTTTTAAAACACCCTGTATATTTCTAATGCAGATACCTTTTTTTTCGAAGAGATCAAAAATAGTGAAAAAATAGTCAAAATGTAGCCTACCATTTGTAGTACTTGTGAAAAGTAACAGATGGCGCTGCAGCCTATACTCAATTGAAAAAAAAAATTCTTTAGTTTATTATCTGGAATTGATACTTTTGAGCAACGTCTGAATTTTTTTGAATGTTCTGAATTTCTTTTTGATTAAATCACAACAAAAGCGTTGAAAAATCGAAACGTTGAAAACACCAACTCAAATTGGTTCTGCCGCCAGAATGAAATAGTGGGAGTACGGCGATGATCTAGGTGTCGCTGCATGTAGACCTTGATGGATTGCGTGGTTAACAGAGCAAAATTTTGATTTATATCCTACTAGCTGGTGTGCCCGACTTCACGCGGGTTTGCCATGATACAAGCAACATGTAAGAAAAGAAACAAATGACTTGGAAAAAAATAAACAGAAGTTAAAACACTGTTTTTAATAATGTGGAGTGTCTTTCAGTTTTTGAAAAAAAAAGAAGAAAAGAAAATGTACTGTTTTTAGTTCTTTCGAAAAAAAAAAAAACTGCTTTTACACTCGTTGCAACAACCGTCCTAAATTTACGTTTATTCCAGTGACTTTCAAACATAATACAGTAAAACCTGTAAAGTTGACCACCCTTGTAAATTGACCACCTGTCTATGTTGACCACTTTTGTCGAGAACGGAATTTGTCCTATCTCATATAATGAAGGAAAACCTCTGTAACTTGACCACCTCTCTATCTTGACCACCTATCTATGTTGACCACTAATGTAACGCAAATTTGGTTTGGAGTATTGTAAAAAACCCTTTGTAAGTTGACCACTTGGTTTATTTTTTAAAACTTTCTTCAGAAAATTACTTCATTTTATTATTTATTTATTATTATTATTTGATAGCTTCCTAAGAATGTTTTTAATGTTTTGATGACAGACTAGCATTTTACTAACTAAACCAGCAGCATAAAGCTTATGCTGCTCTTTATTCTCCAAACTTGTTTTTCATTTGTTGTTCTATTTGAGATAGCTTTTTGTATTCTGTTCAATGAAAATAGGTGTCAGTAGAAAAGTTCAAATTCTTTTCTTTCAGTTGCAATATGTTGTGGCAACACAGGAATTGTGCAAAAAGAGCTGACCCGGATCTATATATTTTGCCCTCCCCCCCCTGCAACAAAATATGTAGGGCCCCTCCCTTGTGGCCAGCAGTGTCTATTTGTAAAGTGCACAAGTCTTAGTGCTAGTTTTTTTCTATTTTTTCTTCAATTTCTAGGGCCGTTAGCCCCTTTAAGGACGCGGGCCCCTCGCACTGCGGGTACACAGATCTGGGCCTGCTAATGAGTAAAGTTGCTTGTTTCTGGTGCAAGGGATTAAGAGATAGGACATTTTAATTTTGCCTTTGTGAACTGGGAGAGTCGAGCTTGTTACTCTTTGTGCTATACATAAAAAGGCTTCAAAAAGAAAATTAGTTGAACTTGAGATTAATAAAAAGTATGAAATATTAAAATTAATCGAAAATGGAGAAAGCCAGAGAAAATTAGTTGGCATATATGGAATTTCTAAACCTACAGTGTCTAATATAGTTAAAAACAAGGAAAAAATAACAAAATTATTTGAATAGTATTTTTAATTATTGTTTCACTTTCAATAATGTTAAACACTGAAAGTCAGTTGAACAGAAAGAGTAAGGGTGAATTCCTCAAAAAATGAATACATGGTGCAAGAAATGACAAAAAAAAAAAAAAAAAATACCGTCCTTTATAAGTTGACCACCTGTCTAAGTTGACCGCCAAAGTGCTGCACCGCGAGTGGTCAACTTACACAGGTTTCACTTACCTTACTTTTTGAAGATTTACTTTAAAACTTTGAATCTGTTAAAACTTTCATTTCAGGAATTTTGCTACCAGTAATATTTTTATTATTAAAGTAAATTGTAGATACCCTGAATGCATGTGATTTGTTGGTAGGTTTTAACTGCACAAGAAAGAAAGAAAGAAAAAAAAAAAAAACGTTGGAAGTCTGGTGATAGTTCCTAAAAATCCCTTTCAAATTTGGATCTCAGCCCCTAAAAATTTGAATGAGAAATTTTCGTAAATAAGTTAATATTCAGTTAAAAATCGAAATACCTGAATGAGTAAGGATAAATATAAATAAAAGGATCATTTGAATAAAAAAAAAGTCCCTCAAAATATCCACTACAATCTTGCCATTAGTTCCTAAAAATCCTTTATTGAGTGAGAACAATCCTTATATATTATTTCTGTAGCCTGTTTTTCGTTTCTACGCGAGATTTTCCTCAATTCTTGATCGATTTCTTTGATTTACACCTTATTTTAAAGCTTATCGTGCAAGCTACTGACGAAAAATAGATCCACGGTCTAAAAATTGTTTTCTGTTAAAAAAAACCTGTTTTAAAGAACCAGAACGAGTGTTTCCGTTAAATTTATAACTTTAACTTGCACGGTGACCGGCCGAGCTGAATAGCTTGATCGGCAGTGTGTTCGCCTGGTAATCAGGAGAATGAGTGTTCGGGCCCAAGTCTCTACAATCTGAATAAAAAAATTAGAGAAATATCGCGCATTACATGAACACTTAATAACAATTAATAACAAATATGAGGGAATAGATGAGGTGGAAACGCTCTTTGCTGTTATGAAAACGTGATGCAAGTTGGAGCGAAATTGATTCTTAATTGTAAGGATTTTTTTTTAAAGCTTTGGCTCCGGTAAGAAAATTAAAGCCTAATGTAAGCGAAAATATAAGTATCAGGTTTAAGATTTCAGACTACAATGGAATTGTTTTTTGTTCAGAAAAGAATAATAAATCGTATATTGAAATATAGATTCTTCTAATGAGTTTTTGACTCTTTGCACAAATAAAAAAATTACTACCTCAATTTGAAGGGTAAAATATATATTTTTTCTCTTTCTGCAAAAAAAAAAAAAAAAACAAATATCCTATAATATTTTTACTACATTCGAAAAGCTACGCTTAAGAAAGAACTTAGTTCTCATTATTCTGTATTTTAACCGTGCTGATGAACACGTGCTGCCGTCTAAGCCATACGGTTCAAGCAGCCTGCGATAACATTGCTGCTTTCGGAAAGAAATTTTTTTTTTAAATTAACCTGTGTGTGGGTTTTTTTTTTTTTTTTTTAAATAAAGCTTAAAAGCACTGGACTTAGTTCGGTTAAATTGATAAGTTTTTTTTCGGTAGAGCGCTCGGCTATAAACTATCTGAACTTCGGGCAACTCGGGCTGTCCGACATAATAGCAAATTTACACTAATATTACGCATTACATGTACTCATAACATACAACAGATAACACACATAATAAAATACCTGCAGTGGGAATGCCACTTGGTGTTTCGACTTCTTTTATGCAGGCTACAGTTATCATTCAGATAAGTTGACTGTTAATCGAAGGGTGTTCTTCCTTTTTTTTAAAGCTTTGACTCCGTCCAGACTACTAAACACAATGCAAGCATAAAAAAGTATTAGATTTCCCTCAAGAGAATCCTTTTTGTGCCGAAAAACATTTTCATTGTATGCTGAAATGTATATTTTTCTAATAGCAGTGTTCGACCGCTTGTACAAATGAAAAAATACTACGCGAAATCGAAACTACTAGTTTCACCCAGCAAAACTTGAATTATTTATTCGAATACGATACAAAAAATTAAGATTATTATCAACTTCATTAGTGATAAATCATCCTCTACTCCTCTTCTTTCGGCTGAAAAAAAAATACACCCCAAACCTGCCCCTCCTCCTAAGCGGTTACATGTGTATAGTTGTGTGTGTGCGTAGACCTGCGAGTACGCTCGTAGGTGTGTGTGTATGTGTACAGGCGTGTGTATATGCGTGTGAAGCCATATGTGTGTGTGTGAAGACGTGTGTGTATGTATGTGTAGGCGTGTGTGTATGTGTGTGAAGGCATGTGTGTATGTGCGTGCGTGCAGGACACGGACGCCACCGACAAGAGCAGCCGCGCCTGCAGAGGACGGCGGGCGGGAGTGCTGCAGAGGCCCCTGGTCCAAGCTGAAAAATTAACCGGACATCAAAGACGGTCAAGTGAGAACAATAAGCAATCGTGATGGTTCAAAAAAAAAAAAAATTGTCTACGTTCGAGAAATTACACTTAAAAAACGGACTCAGTTCAACTGGTTTTGGTATCGAATTTTAATTGTTCGTCATGCTGGCTAATTACAAAATATAGACGCATGATCTTATTTTTTCGGCAAAAAACTTTTTTGGTGTTTTTTATTACGCATGCCTTCAATGAGTAGCATTCAATAAGGAAGGCGCAATTGCTAGGTTTTTTTTGGAGTGTCGTACTGTTAATCAGAATGGCCCCAGTTCTAATCCGTGCCAACAAATACTCTTTAATGTTTCTTTTTTTTTTCGTCTGATGCTTACATAGGCAGGACTGTATTTGCCACAACCTGTTTTTTCACATGCAAAATTACTGCTTTTTCACGAGTCACTCAGCCACACTTTTAATGATATTTGTTTGCATCGAAAATACGTACAACCAAAAGGTGTGCGATGATCAAATTATCACAGCGTTGTATTTAACGAGGTTTTGTTACTGATGTCTTCAAATTACATGTCTTCTCTTGTGCGCTTATTTTTTTTTTCCGTTTACTTTTTTCGGTTCTTCTTTGAAATTTTTAAAGAGCGAAATGCCTTATTTAACGATTCGAAGCACAGTGCGGAGTTCCGCACGGGTCGTCTAGTTGTCCTTAAATACATTCCTATGAGAGTAAGAAGCGCAGCCTCGAAAATTCCCATTAGTCCCCCTTAAAAAAAGAGGTAGAAAGGACCCCTTTCCTTCTTAACGAATTCTCCAAAAATAGAAGGAGCTATTTCATACCATTTTCGGGTCCTGAAGTTAAAATTTGGAAGATTCGGAACTCTTTTGGCGCTCAAAAACCCACCTACGACCCTTCCCGGATGAAATTTTATCCCTTAAAAAAAGAAGGAAAAAAAAAAGAATACAGTTTTCAAATAACGTATACAGTCCCTCTAAAAATATCTGAAAAGGATAATAGCACTAAAATACTAAAAACTCCTTTCAGAATGAGAAAAAAAATTTCAAAACAACATCAACATTATCTCTTTAATCCCCATAAGAATTAGAACAATAGCTTCAAAAAAATTCCTTCTTAACGAATTCTCCAAAAATAGATAGAGCTATTTCATACCAATTTCGGGTCCTGAAATTAAAATTTAGACGATTCAAAACTTTTTTGACGGTCAAAAAAAAAAAAAAAAAAAATCTATCAATTTCATTGACTAAAAGTACTACTTTTGACTAAAGGAAACAACCCCATTGTCAAAACTACTTCACACGTGCTTGTAAATAATGTATATACACAAGTGGCCGTGAAAAGATTCCCCTTTTTGACATATTTTCCTCCTCCTCCCCTCATACCTACAATGATCTGTTCCATTAATGACTATCCCCTCACACCCGGCAAAAGAGCTCACGCTCTCCACCGAAGTTAAATCATGATCCGTATCCGTATCCGTTGGAAAAACTGGTGGTAGAATTCGAGTACACTTAACGGGTTTCAGTCCTCTGGTCTCAGTGGCAATTGTTGAATTAGTCCGCACTAAAGATCGACAGAAAGCGTAACATAAAATGAGAAATATAAAAAATGTTAGTGCAATGAAAATTCCTTTCCAACCGAGTTTTGTGCTACTCGTTCTCTACTACTTTTGCTACAATTGTACGTTGTGAATAATTCTCACCAGAGGCGGCAATTGGGGGACCGAAAGGGGGGGGGACCGACAACTAAAAGCCATAGGACTTTTAGCGGCAGCAAAAAAAAAGAGTAAAAAATTTTGCTACAAGGTTTGTTTTTAGAGCATATGAGTGGTAACTGATGCAAATTTAACAGCTTAACTCGCGTTTTTCTTAACGTTTTGATGCATTATGTACACAATAACTTTCCCCAAAGAAACAATTAGGCATGAATTAGACTTAGATTATTGACCCCAAAGTATTTTGAGATGCCACAAACACTTGGTAATGATTTCACTAAGCAAGTAGGGTCGTTTGAGTTAAACAATTGATTTACTAATATCAATACAATGAATACAGAAACTAAAAGTTACGACTTGCGCTGAATAACGTTCGTAAACAGATATACAAATCAAAAACAAATAATTATAATCTGAAAGTTTTAACGCTTCTGTGTGTGTGTGTGTGTGTGTGTGTGTTTTTTTTTTTTTTCTTTCTTTCTTTAATTTCTAGTTTTGGTTCCTAAACTAAAAACAAAGTTAATAAATGAACCATACAAAGTGTGTGTGTGGGGGGGGGGGGGGTACAACGAACCAACTCGCAACGAAGAACCCACACTTTTACAACCCGGAATCGCCGCCACTGATTCTCATTAAGACGTTCATAGTTTTCTAGTAACAATATAACTGAAATAGTATACTATATGATCAATTTACTTTTCGTTAGAAATGTTTGGTAAAATGCGGTACTGATCAAGTCATTACACAATCGCATGAATCATTAAGCAGCACTAATTAAATAAAATGACGACTTTAAAACTGAATACATTCACACCAGATGCCACATGCCGTGCGAAAAATCAAGTTAAAGTAGCTAATACTGTTTCATCGTTAAGATCGTTTGAGAACTCCGCCATTGGTTTTTCGCTGTCCAAATTTTAACCACCAGTAGGTTTTTCTACAAGAATTGTACAGTTTATAAATAAGCTAAGGTTGAACTTTTCTCCACGGCAGTAGGGTACTGGCGTGCGTTGATCGGTGTTTCGTCCGCTAATACAAGCGGCAATTTTGGCATTAATCCGCGATCAATGATCGACGGTTAGCGTAACACATAAATGGCTTGAAAAATCTATATAGCTGTAACACAGTCGAAATATTAATAAATAAAAAGAAATCGTTTTCTTACCGGAATCGTGCAGCTGGTCCCCTATTGTCTTTTGCTGACTGCTGTTGAAATACTAGTAATGTATTGTTTCATTCTGTATTATTTGTGTTTTCTGCATTTACTATTTTCAATTTTCACTTATTTCTGCATTTATTATTTCCTAGTATTACTGTGTTTTATACTTAATGATGCTTTTTATATTCAAGTTTTGCTTTATTTTCTACTTCTTTGTGCTTTTATGATTGTCTAGTTTCACTGTAGTTTTGAAAATAGTACTGAATTCTATCTTTGCTTTCCATAAAAAGACTTGTTTATTTAATTGTGATTAAATCATATATAAATGAATTTTTGGTGATTTCACCAAAACGAATTAATTTATTATTCTACTCTCTCTCTCTCTTACATGGCACAAGATAAAGGGACCTGAAATCCCACAATCTGATTCCCATTCACAGAAGTTTACTACAGCGAGTATTTTTCCTTTTGGGATTTATACTTGTAGGTTAGTCACAGCAAATGATACATTTAATTTTCTTGAAATTGATGTCCAAATATACTGAAAGAGGAATTTTTAGCCACAAAGTTAAATTCTTAGGTTTAGATCATAATGCCAATCGTGGTCGGTCAATCTAAATCTGGATTGGGTCATAACATAAATTCGAGTGAACTGTTAAAAATCGCTACGACTCAGAAAAATATTCTTCTTCAGCTGGTATGATTAATAGGACACTTCATCCCCCCTACAACCCATCAATCAATAATAAGTAATTCCAAGTGCGGCAGAAAGTCGACTCTCACAAGTATACTGAAATTTCTTTGCAAATGAGACAGATATAAACAACTCAAAATATAATATTTACCACGATGCCTAAAAAATGGTTTTCTGAACTGAGAGACTTGACACCACTAAACTGTGTTAACGGGAAAGTTATACTTGGGGTAAACAAAAAACAAATAAATAAATAAATAAATAAAATAATGATTTTGCGACTTTAATCACGTGTTTGGGGTATTCAAGAACAACTTGGTGCCAAGCAGACGGCGAGTGCGAAATTTTTTTCCCTGCTTTTTTTTATTCCAGAAAATATCCACAAAAGTGGCATAGAGGCAAAGTTTATGGCACCCTGTTACTGTATTTCTGGCCTATCTATTCCGAGAACGCAGTTCAGTAATCCGCAGGTCTGGCTCTTGGGGTGGGCGACCTAGGCGGTAGTCTAGGGCGGCAGATTTTAGGGGCGGCAAATTTCGAAATTGAACCTTTATATCTGTTTCATGGCCATAAGATTCTCTCTATAATAAGCTCCATATAATTCTCTGTTTCAATCAATCCTTTAAAAAAAAATAGAATGTGTACCAGGGCTTGTCTATGCAAAACATAGTTCTGAATTTTTAAAGAAATTCAATTTAACTTTGGAGGCGGAAAATTGCGTGAATTAAAAGTTTTTTGAAAATATTAATACGAATATGTTTCAGTGCCAAAAGATGCATTACTTTAATGTTAAAAACGATAATTTTAAGTGTGTACCGGTGCTTGCATATGCAAAACCCAGTTTGAAATTTAACTAGAAACTCACTTTAATTTTAAGCACATTACTACTATTTTTATTATACGATATTCCAGTTAGTATTTTATGAAGATTAAAAGTCGCGAGTTTCTTCGCATCCAGCTTCTTAAACCATTAAAAAAAAAAAAAAAAAAAAGATGAAACTATGAGAAAACTTGCTTCATTGCAGTCTTTATACTTGACTATACTTTGGAAATTAACTAGTGTTTACGTTGTTTTTTCGGTGTTTTAACGATGCTGTTTCATTAATGGATTTTTTAGCAGCTGTTCATATTTTTTTCTAAATATTACAAACGTATTTCCGTGTTTTCAAAAGATATTAGTGAGTAACGAATGAATACCGTTGACCATGAAAATTAAATGAATATGTCACCAACGTATTTAATTTTGTGCATTAAAACGTCGGTAATTCGTTCTTCTTTTTCTTTTTTTTTCCTTTTTGGCAACATTTGCTGCGAATGTCTTAATTTAAGCTGTGAATTTAATTCGTGGGATAGAGGGGACGGGGGATGTCAATTTACGGAATGATACTCCGAATTTTGCTGAATAATAACTCACGTCAAGATGATTTACTAATGTCAAGATACGTTAGTTTCAGTAAAAATGATTAAAAATGCAATATTGCATTACTGTTTTCGAATTTTCTGAATAGTCAGACAAAATTTGCAGAAAAATGCGGTTCTGGGAGATGATCTCCGTGGTCCTCCATGCACTCTTGCATTTAAAAAAAATTCGCAGCAATATTTAAATTTCAAGAGTTTTCGTCTTTTGAAGACAGAAATGAAAGTTAAATTTTAGTAGGAGATAATTTTGAAAAAAAAAAATGAAAAAAGTTAAATATTAGACAAAAGGAAGGTAAAATTCCACATTAATCAACTCGTTACACGGTTTCTTCCATCACAATACGAAATAAACTGACCGGTTTAAAGGTGAATGAATAACACCAGACGGTAAAAAACCCAGCAACAAGAGATAAAATAAAAATCATTTTGTTTTTGAAGTAAATTTGAATTACTGTAATAATAAATTTTCGTTTTTTGTTTTTAACAACCAGTACCTCTTTTCTTCCAGAAGTGATTTGTATATATAAGTGCCCTTTCTTCCTTGTATTGGTGGTAGAATTCGAGTGCACTATACCGGGTTTTAGTCCGCTGGCATCAGTGGCAATTGGGTTAGTAGTCCGCATCGATGATCGACGGAAAGCGTAAAATAAACCATGTAACACTATAGAAGACCGATAAATGAATAAGAAATATAAAAAATACAAGTGGAATGACGATTCCTTTCTAACCGAAGTTGTGCTACTCGTTCTCTACTGCTTTTGCTATAATGGTACTTCATGAATAATTCTCATTAATGCGTTCATACTTTTCTACTTTGACTTGAATTTGCGGGAAAACTTTGGAATACTTGATTTCGTCTCACAAATATGTAATGTACAGTGAGATTTTTTTTTCTTTTATTTTTCAGTTCCTAAAAAGGCAGTAGTATATGTTCGCTAGAGTTTAGAATATGTAAATTTTTTTGGAAAATGTCTAAATGAAAAGTGTAATAATCCGCTACTTTTTAGTCAATTTTCCTGCGAAAGATTAAAACTAAAACTGCGTAAAAGCAGGGGTTTTGTTTTTGGTTTCAAACTATATGTCAATCTTACTATGCAAGCAAATTTTTAAAAAGTTTCCCTTTTTGCAAAAGAAATGATGCAATTTCTTAGAAATGATGATTCTTGTAGAAGAAATAGCTTTGAACTATCTGATTAAAGTAGTTTCTTCGACACATGTGCATCTGTGTCCTGCCAGAAATTTCTTCAGTAGAGCGAGAACGTGAAAATCACTAGGGCAAGGTCTGGACTGTAGGTGCCACTGTGAATTGCTATGGGCTTTTGTCTGTTGCTCCAAACAAAACAAATAACACTTCGCTGCACATCAGTTGTGGACGTCTGAAGAACAACAGTCATCTGAAATGACTGATAGCAGCTCCGCTCTTCCGAGCAAAAAGCAGATACGGCTGGTACGGTCCAAGGAACTGTCAAGTCTTGGGAATGTATGTGTCTGCTTTGTATTCACAGCCATATTTTGACTGAAAAAAATAGGCGCATAGATTTGATTTTCCCTCGTATTTAAGTTAATTTTAAAGCCTGTCACTAAAATTTAAATTGAAACTTGAGAGAACAATTATTGGCAGTATAGTAAAAGACATTCGTACAAAGCTACACGTTGCCGTATTTTGGGAAAAATTTGCACCAGACGCAAACCCTTGTAATATTGCGCCCTTTTTTAGTTGAAATTTTATAACTGAAATACGAGGGCAAATCAAAAAGTCTATGCGCCTATTTTTTTAGTCAAAATATAGCTGTGAATACAAGTAAACATATACATTCCCAGCAGTGACAGTTCCTTTAACCGCACCAGCCGTATCTGCTTTTTGCTCGGAAGAGCGGAGCTGCTATCAGTCATTTATGATGAGAGTTGTTCTTCAGACATCCACACATTTTGAGCAACGTAAAAAGCAGAGTAAATATTTCACCATTTTAATTTGCCCAGCTATTTCACTTAGCCTCTCATTCCCCACACAACGAGAAGCACGCATGCATGGCTCAGCATACGAATTTGTCATTAAGACAGTGTTTAATAGTTCATAAGTCATACACATTCATATGCATTGTGTGTATAGAACAGTTTAAGCCTTAATTCATGATATGATACCACTGTGAGCCATTACAATGTTTAAAAAAAAGAAGAAGAAATAGTGTAATTGGAAATGCAAATTTGAGATGAACATCAGTGAAACAATGTTAGCGTTTCTATTGAAAATTGTAAGGAAAAATATTGCGAAAAGCTGAATTGCAAATGCGCAAATTGAAGGGAGGGGGGGGGGAGGGTCACTGTGATTTAGCACGTCCTCCGTTGAGATTTAAACAAATGCACAGGAACGTTTCGAGCGTCAAGTCTTTGGGGGGGGGGGGGTAAGCGCCATCCTTCAGGTCCCGAATGATTGCAAGATCTTCTCGGTTTGGTTTACCCTGAACGACGTACGTGTTTATTTAATTAGAAAACAAAAACATAATTACATGCCAAAAACATATAGTGACACATGATCCTGGTTACAAATAAAATTCGTGACTACATATAAACTGAATTCAATGGCCAAACAGTACCAGTTCTATGATAAGGCGGAAAAATGAAGTTGCTTATTTTGGAAAAGAAAGTTAATAAGCGAAAGAGCTTTCCTGTAGGCCTCTTTATCGATGAAGATGAAACGCTTCCATTGCGCTCTTAAATATTTTGAAATCACAACATGGAAATTTGAGGTAAATCTGCAGTGGAAGAAGAAGTGCTCAAAGTCTCCAAGTTCCCCACAAATGCAGTAGGGAGATTCAAGGAGGTTTCTTGTGTGGAGGTAAGAATGGGTAAGCCCATGGTTAGTGGTGAATTTAGTCCAATCAAATTAGGTCGAAAAAGGGCCGAACCTGGACATTCAAAAAAAAAGAATGTGCACCTATACCAAATTGTTCAGTATCATGAGGAGATAACGTACCAAAAAGTCCCAAGAGTTTGAGCGTCGGGTTTGGGAGTTATGGGGGGGGGGGGGGGGCAAAGAGAGGGCTCAAAATGCAGATTGAGCGTCGGGTTTGGGAGTTATGGGGGGGGCAAAGAGAGGGCTCAAAATGCAGATTATTGCTTTATTTCAGCTGTATTTCCAACATTATTCGTTTTATTGAAACGGTAATTGAATAAAAGTTGAATATGGAACAAATTACAAACACTGCAAGTACTATTCTTACACACATTCGTCATTAAGGGGGAAGTTGACCCCCCCCCCCGCACCATCCCCTCCCCTTCGGATTTTGAGATATATACAATGTACAAATGCAAAAGTTTCATTGCAGGTATTTTATTATTTTTTATGACATTTTCCAGTGTATTCCCTTTGCCCCTCCCCCCCACGCATGAGTAAATGAAATGACGGGCCTAATCATACGTCTGAATCCCAAATAACGTTGACACTTATTTATTCATCGAATAAGAAAAAAATTCCGAATTCTCTTTGGATTTTTTAAAGAAGTGCTATAGAATATGACATTTCATAGATTCATTTTTGCCGATGGATATTATACTAAGAATATTAATAGTAATCCTGTATTTAAAGTGGTTTTTTTTTTCAGTTATAAGTTAAAATGGCGTCAAAATGGCATTGAAATTTAATTCTCCTGTACGCAGGCTCGAATCTACGTACTCGCAAACCCAGCAATGCGGGGGTCTGTTGGGGAGGGAGGGCGGTGAAGGGGGGGGGGGCTTTAAACCAAAAAACTTAAGAAACTAAATAAAAACCAATACTTCAAATTTAAAAGCTGAAAATGTTTTTGTAATCTTTTAGTGAAAATTTGAGGAACTATATATAGAGAAACTCAACACATAGTATTACTTATGAACTTTAGCGAACCTTAATTAATAAAAATAGTTTAACAGGAGTCACCAAGTTGTGAATTTGAAACAAATTCCTTTTAATAATAAAATATACTATGCACAGAAATATATATAATCATTAGGAATCCTCAAAGTTTTAAAATATAGAAACGAAAGCACACACACACACACACACACACACACACACACACACATCGGTTCTAAAAATTTGAAGGACAAAAATAGAAGAAAATTTGGTGGTCTAGCAATTGCAGTTTTGCATTGTAGGTACTGCTCTGTACGTCTGTTTTTGGGTTTCAGTGTGAATCGGATGTCGGAATGAATGTTGAATGTATAGAAAAGGTTAGTTTCTGAAATCTGAAAGGTAAGACGTTGCGCCTAAGCGCAGGGCTTGATTACCCAAAAGGCTCGGGAAGCTAGAGCTCCCCCTCAAAACTTTCAGGAAGCCCAAAAATTACTGAAAAACTGCTTAAAAATTCCAGATTCAGCTTTTAAAGGTACTGCAAACATTAGAACTGGTTCTATCAAATTTGGCCGAACTATTACAATGTACTTTCATAACAATTTTGTGACAGGACAAATCTGTTTCAGCAACTAACGACCCTTTGTTGTTTAGAATTTCAGTGAAAACGTATGTAATTTACAAAAATTCTATCAGTCGGGTAGGAGGAGAGGTTAAACATTGATCTGAATTTTGCTGTGTCTAGCAACAGTGAATTTTATTTAAATGTGCGTTGAATTTTTAGAAAAATTTCCAACACAGAATTTGTGAGGCCCTGAAATGAGAAGGAGCTTTCCCACTTCAGAGGTTAATCGGGGCCTGCTTAAAGTCTTCTATAAAATTAATTTATGTTTTCTCTTCACTTTGCAGATTTGCCGCTTCTATTTCTATAACCTCTGTTGAGTGCAGAAAAAAAAGTAAAGGCACCATAGGAAAGAACTCATTTAAACGATGTTTGTTTTGATTTTCGAACGTAATTTTTGGCATTTTTCAAGTTTGAATTGCTTTTTTCCTTGGAACATTTTCAAAAGTAAAAACAAAGACTTTTGCTTCCAAATGTATAATATGTTATATTTCTGAAAAGGTTTAAGAAAAAATTACAAACATTTTACTTTCATTTAAAAAAGGAAATGACAAAGAATCTCTGATTTTTTAAAAACCTTTTTTTTTTTTTGGCAAGAGCAAAGATTATACTTGCAAATCTCCACCCCCCTCCCTTCCTGTGGTTGAAATACTAACAAGTATGTCCCTAGTGGTGCTGCTTCGGTTCTAAAAGTAGCCATCAATTTTTGACACTTGGATTCAATTATTTACGGAAGTTCAGTGTACTATTTTCGCTTAACGTTTTTAATTGAGATCGTTCATAATCTTTCAGTATTTCAGACTAACAATCAATCGAATGCTGATGAATAATCAATTCTTGTATCACTTGTACAGTCAAAGTTCGGCAAAGTGTGTTTAACGTCTGTTCTTATCTTTTTACATTTCAATCCGACCCGCTTCTGTTTTTCTTGGGGACATAACATAAATATATTTTCTATTTACTTCAAGAAAAATGTAGGTTTACACTTTTGAACTTTCATTTCCATTAACGTACTATTTTAAAAGAATGTAAAAACCTTTTCGTCTCCAAATTAAGGTATTTCTGTGAAAGTTTTGCTTACAAATGAAATTGAAGAGCAAAATTAAAATGTTGAAAAAGCCGCATTGCGGTACATTCTGTCGTGGTCCTAAAAAATTTGTCCGGAATGTATGACTATAATGTTAGCAAAAGAAAAATGAGCTAAAATGGCAGGAAATGTAGAACGTGAAATAAAATCGGGAAAAAAGTGACACACTAAATATGTGTTTTTGTCACAAGCATATAATTCCCATTATTTAAATTATGAAATTCTAACTAAGAAGTTAAACGGCATTCATACAAAATCCAGCGTCTTATAAACTCGGCCAATGAAGAGTTAAAGACGTGGTTTTATCAACGAATAACCAGGAAATTAAAACCTTTTATGAAATTTTGAAGACTGAATAATAAGGAAGTAAAGTATTTCAATTATCAAAACTAAACATTTTTGAACGAGTCGTTCAAAATACGGAAACACATGGTGAGGAACAAGACAAAGCTAAAAACCACATGAAACCTAAATCTGGATCATGTTTTTAAAAAATTTCCCTGCATTCAATTTAATCTGGTATAATATTTGTCAGAAATAGACATTGAAATGTCTGAGAAACACGTCAAAAATTTGTATTTTGACCCGATTAAGCCTGTTATTTCATTAACATGGGGGGGTGAGGAGGAGGGGTAGCAAAGGAAATGTACTCAAAAAATTTTATTTTAAAAACAATAAAACACGAGCAAGGAAACTTTTTCATTTGTACAATGCATATCTCAAAAATGGGGGGGGGGGGAATTCCCCCCCCCCCAAAGACAAATCTTTGCAAAAAATATTACTTGTAATATTAGTTATATGTACCATATTCAACTTTTATTCAATTACCCTTTCATTAAAACGAATAGTGTTGGAAATACAGCTGAAATAAAGCAATAATCTGCGTTTTGAGCCCCCTCTTTGCCCCCCATAACTCGCAAACCCGACGCTCAAACTCTTGGGACTTTTTGGTACGTTATCTCCTCATGATACTGAACAACTTGATATAGGTGCACATTCTTTTTTTTTTGAATGTCTGGGTCATGACCTTATTTGACTGGACTAAATTGGTTTAAGGGAGAACTTTGGAGTCGAGACAAAGAGACAGTGTTGAAAAAATCATACGTCCAGCGACCATTAGATGTATGGTCCCAGTATGATTGCCAGTCTTTGAGGAGAAATTGATTGATGTCCTTTTTGAGTTGACTCATTGGGAAGGGAGTAATGAGGTCAGTGGCTGAGTTAGTGACATCTTTAGCGAGTTGGTCGGCAAAGTCGTTTCCGCTATTGTTGGAGTGGCCTTTTATTCAGGAGATAGTGACAATATGACGGAGATTAATTAATTTAGACTGGAGTTGAAAAATGACCATGGACTTGGGTTCATAGTTGAGGAGGGCTTTGATGGCCGATAAGCTATCGGACCTGATGTGAAATTTATTGTTAGTAAAATGATCCATAGAGAAATGATCTTGAATCCAATCAATGGAGAGATGTATGGCTTGGATTTCGGTCTGAAAAACAGAGTTGTTTGGACGAAGGGTCTTAGAACTTGAAAATATAATGTCCATTTCCTTCATAGCGATGAAAACGCATGCTGCACCTGCATCTGTCTTGGAACCATCCGTATAAATATTAATAGTAGAATCATCATTTGATTCAGTGATAGTGAGCGGAAGAATAAATTGGTGAAGATTGCTGTTTAGCCCGGTCAAAATAGACATTCGAGTTCGGAAAAATTCCCATAGAGCTGAGAATTGGTACAGACCTTGAGAACATCATTATAAGTGAAATGTCAAAAGTCCTCATCGATCCGAGTGGAGCTAAAAATTTTATGCAAGGCCAAAGGTCAAAATTGAAATTTTTTTTTTTAAATTGAAAACATTCATACAGTGCTGAAAATTGGTACAGACTTTAAATGCATCATTGTGAATGATATATGAAAAATTTCCATCGATTCCACTTGAACTAAAAATTTTATGGAAGGTCAAAGGTCAAAATAAACAAAAAAAACTTAAAAAATCGGAAAAATTCACATAGAGCTGAAAACTGGCAGAGACACAAAATACACAATTATAAATGAAATATAAAAAATCCCCATCGATCCCACTTAATATAAACATTTTATGCACGGTCAAAGGTCAAAAAATGTTTCTTTTTTTTTATTTTGCAATTATTTCAAAACATAACTGTTACTATAAAAAGCGCATATTAATTTGTAAATTATACAATATGTTGAAAAGACGTTTTTATATGAAGTTCAACTCTTTCTGGTTCAAATTATGTGAAAATGGTGAAACAAGTACAACATTATCCCTTATTTAACGGATATAAGATGCCTCTCAGTACCTATTATCCCTAATCAGATTCTTCAGGTGCAGCAGCAACAATTTTTCTAGCCTTTGCATAAAAAGGTTGATCAAAAGTAACAAGTAATGCTTTGTATTCTCCAAAGCACAAAGCAAAGTAGTGTATATACTATTGTAGTTATTTGCAGGTTGGTGAATAAATGGTAAGAACAAAATTCTAGACATTGAAAAATCCATATTATTCTTTGTTAAACCTTCAATATAACCGTTCCAACCTGATAGCGATAAATTATTCCATTTCCCATACAACCATAACAAATCTATTTTCCGGAGTAAGAAAGAAGTTGTATCATTTTCATAAGCAAAATTCTGAGCAGTTATTTTACTATATCCTACTACACCATTATTGTGGTACTCTTGTGTTGGCACATGAGCTTTTTCTGCAAAATCTTTCGCTGAAATAATTTGTTTCATTCGCGATAAAGGATCTTCTTCTAAAACTGAACTTCTAGGAGTAATAATTTGGATTATGCTCATTATGTGTAGAGTGTTATGGCCATCTAAAGTGTGTACGTTAATACCAGCATTGTCTGCTGCGTATTGAATAAATGTCCCGGTTTCTGGTGGTAAAATATGTGGCTGATGGTTAAAAACTGTAGTCGCCTCATACGCCATAGTTTCATTATACGAAGCACTTAAACCAAAAGACGAGAAAATTTGTATCAAACGTTTAGATCCAAATCGTCGATGAAAAAAAACTGAGAGACCCAATTGTAATATCGAGATGAAAGATCTAGGACAAACAGCAGCCATAATACAGTGGCTGACACTAGTACATATTAATTTCAAATGTTCCAATTTAGATCGTTTTCTTTTTAAGATAATTTGCTCCAAAAAATAAGTCAATGACTCCGGAATGTCACTATTAATATTTTCAAACATTTGACATGGCGGGGGACAATTGTTAGTGTCGCACTCGACAGATTGAATATCTTCTTGAATAATTTCTGCCGCAGTCTTTAGTACCCAAAATCTTTTCTCTTTTGCTGTTTTTTTTAAATTTTCGTACCAAGCTTTGTTCAGTATATCGTGCTTAGTGTAAACAAATCATTGCTAAACTTCCACGTTTCTCGGTTATAATCATTCTATTGCCATACCTTAACTTTAATCTGTTTTTAATTGTTTTATCATCTGGGATTTCAGTTTTACAATTATTTTTTAGTTCTTACAGTGAAAACTGACAATCATCATTATTTTCAATATAATCATCATTATTTTCAATATAATCAAATATTTCTGTCATCGCCATAGTAACAGCGGGATTTTCAGGACGACCTGCTTTAAGACCTACAGAACGCTTTAGAAATGAAGTGTAGCAATTAGAATGGTACTCCGCTTCAGCAGCAACTAAATCGTATTCATATTGTATGCGTGCAATAAAAATTTTTGCTACGTCATCTGAACGATTATGTGCAATCTTTAGAATATTATCTTTAAAGGAAAGAGTAGCAACTTGACAAATTCTACGCCGTATATTCTGCTGCTTTTTCTTTTCAGTCTCTTCATTTACTTCATCACCACAAAATAAGCAACAGTTTTTAAAACAAAATGTTGTCTCACCTGATAGGACTCTAGTACGAGGTGGACTACTCAGAGATGTACTAGCCTCTGTCTCTTGTTGTCTTTTAGCTGCCGCAATGCCCACTTTCGGGTGTACATTTTGCGACACTACATGAACTGATCCACCGACTGTTTGTCTTTCAAGTATTCAACAAACCAATCGTTCCTTGCACTACTTGAATCAATTATAGATTTTAGTCCGCGTTCAACAGTAACAATTTCACCGTCAGTCAAAGATTTATTGCAAATGAAGCAACCTTGCGGCATCTTTGAAGAATTATTTGTTAAGGGTACGTATTCATATCAATAGTATCAATAAACCCGACTTTTCACAACAAAGAATCACTCCCTGTTAATAGGAGCACTTGTGCGACTGACTTTGCTCATACAAAGGAATCTAAGCGCATCCACTCTCCCCTGAATGTAATTTGATCTTTTCAATTTGAAAGGGGGGGGTGAATCGTAAGAGGGGATAGGCATAGCGGTCAAGTGTAGTTTCTCGAGGTCACTCGAAAGAAAGAAAAGGAGCTTCAGTACTATTTCCAAGTTCCAAAAACTGCGATACCTTATGAATGTTATCATTTATTGGGGGGGGGGGCACAAATATTGGGCTTTTTTAACACCTAGGCAGATCCAGTTTCTGGTTTTGGAAGTACTCGTTATCAGAAAGGGATCAAAGTAATTTTAGGGCACAAATAGGGGGTTTAAGGTCAACGAAATATGTCATCAAAATGCAGCTTTAATTTTGTCGCTTACGGGGGTGGGGGAGGGCTGGGGGGTAAGACCACCAAGGCACAGCCTCTAAATCTCCGCTTGTATATACATAAAAGCTAGTTTTCAAACTTTGTATCCTCTATTTTAAGACACTTACCGTTTAAGAGATATTTTTGAAAAATTGATTTTCTGAGCTTCGACCTTGAATAAAACGTTTAGCTCCACTGGGATTCGTTGGGAACGTTTGAAATTTCGTTTATAATGATGTCTCTAATTATTTCTATGGTAATTTCATAGTCAAAGTGCAATATTTGGACAAAAATTGGGATTTTAGGGTGAATTTTTAGAAATTTGAGTCCTTGAACTGCAGTTTTAGACTTTATTTTATCGCTTTAGGGAGAGGGGGGTATGACCCCTTTACCCATCCACTGAATTCCCTCTCATTTGTGTATAATTATCTATTAATTATTAATTAATTATCAATTAATTTTCAATCTTTGTATCCCCTATTTTTCCAATAACACTTACCGTTTAAGAGATAGTTGCGAAAAATCGGTTTTTGACCTTTGACTTTGAATAAAATTTTTAGCTCCACCGGGATCGATGGGGACTTCTGACACTTCACTTTAGTGTTGTCCTTAACTATATTTGTGTTAATTTCATAGTCAAAGTACCAAATAGGGGTACAAATAAGAGGTCTAAGGGATTTTTTTTTTAAATATGTCTCCAATGCCATTTAACCTATATTTAGTAGCTTTAGGGTGGAAGGTATGACCCCCATGACCCATCCTCGGAATCACCACTTGTTTATACACAATTGTATACCTTTCAAACTTTGTAACCTCCATTTTTCAGCTAACAATTATCGTTTAAGAGATATATATGAAAAATTGATTTTTTGACCTTTGACCTTGCATAAAATTTTTAGCTCCACTCGGATCGATGAGGACTTTTGACATATCATGTATAATGATGTTCTTAAGGTCTGTACGAATTTTCATCTTTATGGGAATTTTTCCGAACTTTCGCTTTTTTTTTTTTTTTTTTTTTTGGTCTATTTTGACCGGGCTATGTTGTGACACTGTATCGCACTATGTTTGACATGTTTTATTTGGAATCATTATCACATCTTATGATATGTTTGAAAAATAAAAATATTTGATATACGTCGAAATGGGAGTTTTAGAGCAACTGATCCTTTCTAACCACATTTTTTTTATTTTGGAAAACGAAATGGAATCTTACATGTGAATAGGGGGGGGGGGGGAGAGAGAGAGTTTGAAAAATCTTACTTTCCCTTACATATTAGTAAGTGGGGTCAAAAATTGCCAGAATCAATCATACGTAATTAATGAATATCCCCTTACACACATTAATAACAGAACCTATTCCTTGACGCTCGCTGAAGTTTAACTTCACCTAGTACCTACCGAAGCCAAACACGTACGATCTCTCCGGTTATTTTCTTAGAATCAGTGCCCTTCAATTTTTTTGTGGGGAAGGACACTTTTTTCAATATTCATTAGGTTTAAAAGCACTTTAAGAGTACCGGCAATAAAAAATTAAAAAGACTTTGCATCTATAGCTACTGGTAGCTACGTAAAAATGCTGCGATTTTTGTTTGAGAAAGTTAGAAACAATAAAGAAACCATTATGCTCAAAAATAAATTCAAAAAGTAAAAAAAATCATGCGAATTTTTATAGAGATAATTTTACGTCGAATCGACCATGAAGCGCAAATTGGCTAATATCAGAAACAGCTGGCTACGCACACAAAAACAGGACAGCGCAATTGTATATCAACTATTGCCCAAAAACATACACAGAAACAGCATTGCTCTCCTTTCCCTCCATTCATGTTTTCAGGAGAAATTACAGTTAAATTTCACTTTCATTTATATTTTCTTAAAAATATAAATAAAATATAATTATATTATCTTACAAATATTTCATTCGGGGCATAAAATTCATATTTGTAACTGTAACGTCTGAGACTTTACATCTATTTAAAGAAATAGCATATTTTACTGCCAAATATTTCATCATTTTTTCTGTTTTCTATATATTTTTAATACAACATTCTTCGTTTTCGAAGAAATCAAAAATGACTTAATGTAACCATTTGTAGTACATGTGAAATGTAACAGATGGCGCTGCAACTTATGCTCTATTTAAGAAAAAAATTCTATAGTTTATTATCTGGAATTAATACTTTTGAGCAATTGAAATGAATGTGCTGCTTTGATTAAATCACAACAAAAGCGTTGAAAATTCGAAAAGTTAAAAACACCAACTCAAATTGGTTCTGCCGTCACAATAAAATCGCGGCAGTTTTGCGACGGTCTGGGAAACCTAGATGTCGCTGCATGTGGACGCTTGATGGAGAGCGTGATTAACCAACATCTCCTTAATACTAAATGCATATCAAATTTGATTCTAAAAGTGATCCTCCACCTGTTGTCTAATAACGCTACCTTGTGGCAATACATGTATGGCGTTGCTATGACGATGGATGCAGACAATTCAAATCAAATTGTTAATTAATCAATTTCGAAATTTAAATTTAGAAGTTAACTAATTTTTTTCTCCGTTATTAATTTCTAATACTTTCGACCTTCCTAAGATGGCAGTCGCGAGAGTACCAAAATAGTATTTACTGGGATTAATTTTGCTCTACGCTAAAAGAGAGAAAGCTGGGTTAAGAGAGCAAAATTATGACTTATGTTCTAATAGCTGATGTACGCGACTTCACGCTGGTTTGCAACGTGAATACATGCAACATTCAAGAAAAGAAACAAATGCCTTGGAACAAAAATTAAAAGAATTTAAAACACTGTTTTTAATAATGCGGAGTGTCTTTCAGTTTTGGAAAAAAAAAAAAAAAAAAAAGAAAGAAAATTTATATCTTTTAGATTTGTTTTCGCAAAAAAAAAAAAACTGCTGTTATAAAACCGTCCTAATTTTTTTTTTTTTTTTATAAAACCGTCCTTTATTTGGCGTTTATTCTAGCGACTTTCAAGCAAAGTACCTCACCTTTTAAAGATTTATTTTAAAGGTTTTTATCCGTCCCTATTTTGATTTCAAGTATTTTGCTACCAGTAATATTTTTATCGTTAAAGCAAGTTGTCTAATACTGCATTCGTTTAACCTAAAGCTAATTGGTGGGGTTCAATATCACAACTGCAGTATCTGTCCATTGGACACAGTGGAAGATGGTTTTAGTACGCATCAATGAAAAACGGGAAATGTAACGCCAAAGGCTAGCGTTTCCAATAAAAATCAGTTCAGCCATAAAATTGGGATAAAATTACAAGGTGTTAAGTCAACTTTCCAACCTGAGTTGTGACACTCGTTCTCCGCTGCTTTTGCAGCAACCCTAATATTAAAATTGGCCTTTAAACTTTTCCACTTAGACCTCAGTTTTAGGAAAGGTCAAATAAACTCAACTACTTCAGTGAAAGTTTGCATTTGATCCCTTGTTACCTCAATATATGTATGATCGCGAGAGAGTGATTGAATGTCAAAACGCACTTGATTTTTCATCACAATTTACTTGATTCCAAATTACTTGAGTTTTCATCACATCAGTCTGGATGCATTTTGATACCAATGTTGTAGAACGGAACTCGTCTCCTACTTACGTCTAGGCTCTAGTTCTGGTTGAGATTTGAGGAAGCTGTTTTACGCAGGCTTCTTTACGGGAAGCAGTAGCGTAGCAAGGAATTACCTTCTGGGAGGGGTTCTGACCATCCGTTATATGCATATAAACCTCCGCGTTAGGATTGGTAATATATGATAAATACAACGGTTCTAGGTTAACGCCAGGTCCACCCCAAGAGTAGGATCAATAATAAGAAGATCCCTTAGTAGTGAACAGTACGTTACCGCCACAAAGCGAAATGTTAAGGTAGGACTAATTGCAAAATTAGAGAATCATAATCCTAACCCCCCCCCCCTCCCCCCCCCCGTGACAATGTATCAAGCTTGAGGCCAAATAGCCAGAAATTGGTTTCTGAAAAACAGATGCTTAGTAAAATAAGCATCAAGTAAAGCTGCACAATAATAATTGATTTGAAATTATTTCCTTGTCAGCATTTGTCCAATTTATTATTTTTTTAAATGATACTTTGATATTATATATGCGTTTCATTATTGACGAGCGAGAATTGCTTGTTTATGAGATGCGGCTTTCGGGTTGAAAAGATCACGGCTTTTTTTTTTCTTTTTTTTTTTATTCGCTCAGTGCAAACCACAAATTTTTATCTTCACTCGTTTTCGAATCATTCATTTTTAAGTTGGTCCCGACTTTTGCATCACCCTGTATCTCTGGTGATTTAGAGACTCAACACGATAGTAAAAAGAGGTTTTCCATTTAGTCACGAAAAAAATGGTGTATCGGGCCGAAAAGAAAAAGTGTTATCTTATTAGCGGTGAGAGTGAAAAAGTGCAGTAATTAACAATTGGTTTGACAAGTAGCTGGTTGAAAAATCAACGGAAGTTGGCTTAAATGACCGATGCGGGAAAAAGTAAAACAAATATTTTGCTGAAATAAAGAATGCTGAAATAATGAAAAGAAGGAGAATTAGTCAGCGGTCTCTACGGTGTTATGAAGATACAATTTAGTTTCAGACGAGGCAGATTTTGTATTGATGACGTTTTTGTGGCGAAGCAAGTATTAAAAAAGCTCTGAGAATTTAACTTTGAAACGGCATATCATAATAATAGATAAAGAAAACGTTTTTGATCGTGTACACAGAGAAATACTATGGCTTATATTATATATTTATTTCAGACTCATATATATTTCAGACGAGGCAGATTTTGTATTGATGACGTTTTTGTGGCGAAGCAAGTATTAAAAAAGCTCTGAGAATTTAACTTTGAAACGGCATATCATAATAATAGATAAAGAAAACGTTTTTGATCGTGTACACAGAGAAATACTATGGCTCATATTGCAAAAGAGAGCGATCCCCCGGCATTTAATTCAAGAATATCAATCCCGATACCAAAATACATAAATATTAATAGATACGGAGGAAGTTGAGACCGATCAAGGAGTTAGATAGGGCTGTGGTCCATCCCCTACCCTCTTCAACATTTTTCTAATCACATTGAATGAAGATGGAAAATTTCACTAATGCCCGAATCCGTCTAAATGTGTTAACACAATATTGTTGGCTGATGACCAAATTATATTTGAGTCACATGGAGATGTCCTTCAACCATCCGCCTAATTATTTCATAATATTTATCAAAACTGTAATATGAAAGTCTCAGTTTTAAGAGCTAAAGGAAAAGAACCGGTTAGAACAAAAATCTTTACTGATAATAAAATTACCCTACGCAACAAAAAATAACTTTTTGTCTTCATCCTGGTTTTAAATACATATTCAATTCGTACTAATTTTGAGTCGAGAAAAATGAATATGGAAGTGATTGTTTTTCTTTTTTTTTTTTATTAGCTCTTGTTTTCAAGATACGTAAAAGCCCGCTGGAGAAAGATGCACAGCAACCACACATTGATTTATAGGTTAGGTTAAAAAAAAGGGGGAGGGGGGAGCCCTGTGCAATAAATACTACTATATTGGTTCTGTTTTATTGAACAATATTTATTTTTCCGAAACTAGTGGTCGCTTTTGGCCTATTGCTGTAAACGCTTCATTTTCGATTAGAGGCTCATTTTGGACATTTCTATTCTCAAACTTTAAATTTGTTGAAGTCCATTTCAATTTTATATATTGAGATTTTCTAACCCAAAAGGAGGTCGAAATTAAGAAGACAGTCAGTCCCATTAGGGAGGGGGCTTCCATCTACCAGGAAAAAAGAGCTTTAGACTCTACCTGATTTAACTACCCTGGTGGGCTCTAAAAGATATATAGATAAAGAAAAATTTTACTGCATTTTATTGCAACATGTTGTGGTGGAGGTTTAAAAGGATTACTTTTGTTGCTAAACGCAAAGTTTGGAAATTATAAATAAATACTAGTCTCCCGTAATAGAAAAATTAAAGGTCTTTTGGTTTGCCTGTATATTTACAAATAATGTATGGTGAATTTTCTCGCCAATTGGCTTGTACCGACGTTACAGTTCCACGTTATGATAATTTCGTATCTCGCCAATTGGCTTGTGCCCATGTTACGTTTCCACGTTATGATAATTTCGTAATTTATGATAGTTTTTTTCTTAAAATTGGAATAAAAAAAGAACCACATCGAATTTTCGAAAAATCGCTTCGAGGTGCACACCCCCATGCTACAAACTAACTTTGTGCCAAATTTCATGAAAATCGGCCGAACGGTCTAGGCGCTATGCGCGTCACAGACATCCAGACATCTAGACATCCAGACATCCAAACAGAGAGACTTTCAGCTTTATTATTAGTAAAGAGTAAAAATAGTCAATAATAAATTTGATAGCTAAAAATTTCATTCCTACATCTTTTGTTAACGGAACTCGATTCAACTTTCTCTAATTCTGTTTTTGCCATTTTTTCCACTGTTCTGGCATAAATTACTTCTTGCGTGCAAAATGTCTAACCCTTTGTGTTACCCACTATTGCCCTTTAATGTGCAATAATTTTGAATATAATTGTCTAAGTGAATTGCTTTTTTTTTTCCAATATTTTTTCCCCAATACCTAAACCTTACATTTAAATATTCTTTTATCAGGGCACGAAAGATATCCCTGGAAGCTTGTTTCCCGTTCTGTTTGTACACCCGTACGCAACACAAGTGGGCATTTCAGTTAAATCAACAGAAAATATTCACTATTAAACACAGCATTCTAGGTAAAATAGCACTGGTAAAGCCCGTCAAAGCCAATTGTTTTGGGTAGACTTTTCCCCGCGTCAGTTAAAAGCGGTTACGGTTTTAGCTTCAGGTTTTGTTGCGTTGAGCGTCTCCCCTTTCTTCTATCCTCCTTGGCTCTATCTTGAAAATTAGAGAATAGCTGGACTATTTATGGCAAATTTCGTGTTTAACGAGGCAAAATACTTCGGAAAAAGTTATGTTTGAGTCGGATGCACTTTTTTTGTTCAGTAGTGTTGTTAAAGAAGTACAACATTTCACCTACTTGAGACTTGATGTCACTCTTAACTGTGACAATGATGCCAAAAACAGTCACAAAAAGTTCCAGCGTACTTTCTACACCCTTAAAAGGATGTTAAGACGAAAAACAAGAAAAGAAGCACCATTTAAATTGTACAAGTCATGGAAGTTCCCACTTTGCTATATGGCTCAGATGTACTCAGAGTGCCCGTTGCTCGAGATTGAAACATAATCCAGGCAGCTGAGATACGGTATCTGAGATCGCTAAAGGACTGCACGCCTATGGTCAAAATAATGAAAGAAGATATGAGAAGTGAAATAAAAGGTTTTTAAGCTCTATGGAAAAATTAACCGACATTACATAGATTGGAAAAATCATATCCGACCCAAGAAACGCGGGAGACTTCCTATAGATGCCTTCTACTGCAGTCAAAAAGGCAAGTTAGACAGTGCCTAGACGATGGAGGTTGGACCAAGTAACTAGAAGAGGCATTTAGTATAGCCCTCTTGATGATGCTGTATACATTCGTTTTTCTACCTTCCAAACTGCAATACGTAACTACCAGTAAATTCTCATACGAATTTAGAAGCTTCTATAAATAAGCAATTTTCCCCCGCACTAGTAGGTGAAGGGTGCGAAAATCACTTCTCATTGTTTCGTCCGCTCCGTGTAGCGGCAAGTGCGGTGAGGCCGCAATCAATGATTGACGGCAAACGCAACTACCAGCGCGTTAAATTGTCAGATTCACCAAATCGTTGTCTTGAATCCACTAAAAAAAGTTCACACTGAACCACGAGTTCGCTTTGATAACCGAGGTTGTGCCGCTCGCTCCCATCGCCTTTTGTTTCTATTTCTAACAAACTCTGTTATAACACGTTTGCGGAAACTGTTGAAACTGAACCAGACGCTGAATATTCTGCGTGTTTTCAAACAATTGTGTAAGCATCATTAATTTTTAAAGTTTAGTGATCCAAGTTTTTTTTTTTTCCCATAAAGTCTACAAATGCGAATTGACTGGTTTCAACTTTTTTTTTTTTTTTTTTGTCAAGTGCAGGGTTACCAAAAACTTTTTGTTATGAACTTTACTTTCCCTGATATTTTTAATGGGCAACTATAATGTTTCCATCACACATACATGCTGAGCGCTGGGGTAGACGGAAAGAAATTTGTCATTTTTCTTAGATCACTGGAAGTCAAAATTTAATGTAAATCACATTTTTGTGAGTATTTTACGTAAATTAGGCTCGACGTTTAATTTTTTGTACAATTTTTCTTTCTGGAGTTTCGTACCAAATCCTTAAAATTTATCCATAAACTTATGTTGTTGTTATATATGCGTAATTATACATTAATTTATCCAGATTTTTGCCACTCTTTAGATTTCAATGTGTCCCCAGTTTGTGGAAAAATAGTATCCCTATTTTTCTCTTGTCCTGACCAAAATGTCTGGATTTAAGGGAGTGACAAAAATGATCACCATAGAGTTGATACGCGAGTAAGATGAACTTCAAAAGCAAAACTTCATCTAAATACAAAAATTTAAAGTTTACTAACTCCTATCGTTTATGATTAATAAGAAAAAAAACCTTGTATACCATAAATGTATACACGGTAAATTTAATCTTTATGATAAGCAAACAGGTGCAAATTTGACATAATAACCAGATCTTCATATCCATCATCCTGATGACCATTTCTTTTTCTATGGATCTGCCTCGTTTGATCTGATCTAGAAAATCGCCAGTCATAATATGATGGGTGCGAATCTTTTCCATTTCCATCCTTGTCCAGTTGAAGAATCAAGTAAGTTTTGTACCGTGCAGTATCGAAACCGTGTTATAATAATCGCAAACTTGGTACCGCGTAATATCGAAGTCGTTTTGTACAAGTACCGTGTTTTCGAAGGAGGCCGGTATACATATGTCTGCTTTTAATTTTAAATCTGTTTTTTTTTTTTTTTTTTTAATTTTTTTAACGTATCACAAAATTTTCGGCTTTGGGCCGCAACTCACTGATATTTTATCCCATTTATTGCATAGGATTTCTTTATAAACGCCAAAATTTTGTGAAAGTCATCACACATCCTTGCACAATTACCCCAATCTAATGGTTTGGGATTTGATCTGTGATAGTGGGGAAATATCACTTGTTTTTGTTGATCAAGGAATAAAGATTAATTAAGAAACACACCGCAAACGCATTTTGGAAGATTTCTCTCTTCTTGGTCGTAAAAGTTCTTTGGAAACAAAAGATGGACCTTCCAACAGGATTCCACACCTGCTGCACACGGAGTCAAGGCACTCATGATTGGGGAAAGACACATTGTCTGGACTTAATTGGAGCTCAAGAATGGCCTACCCAGATTTGAACCCAACGGATTATTCTGTTTGGTCCATCGTATTAAGAGTAGAATATTTGAAATTTCCGTCAAAAATAGTAATTTTTGGCAATATTTGGAAATGAAGCAGGAAAGGGAACAAAAGTTTTTCAACATTGGAGCCAGTTTTAAACTTATCTTTGGTGATGTTAGGGGCAGTAGCGTACCTATGGTGTGCGGCGCCACTATCGAGCTTTTGAATCGCCCCCCCCCCTAGTCACCCCTGCGAACCCCCTCACCAAAAAATTTGGGGGAACATTTGACTAATTAATTCCACAAATTAGGTCACATTATTGCAACTTTCATGTTCTTATTTTCTTTTTTTTTTTTTTTCCTTTTTTTGTTAAACTGTTTTAAATGATGCCCAAGGTTCCTTTGCAGTAGATGTTATGTATTATGTATGTATGCATGCTCGCATTTTATCATTCCTTAAATTGGGATTTCATTCGGAAAATTGAAAATTTTCCCCTTCTCAAACATTTTAGTTCACCCTCCCCCATTTCAAATAAATTCAATGAAACCAATAATATTTGCAATTCGTTAACATATATAAATAATGTACGTTCTTGAAGCAAATGAGATTGAACATTTTTTAGTTCCGCTTATAGTAATGTATTTATTTATTTATTTATTTTTTCAAAACAGCTTTTACTTTTAGTAGAAATTATTTTAAAGGCTTTTCATGCTTACATTATTTATTATAATGAGAATAAATACTTAGCCTAAGAAAACTATACACTTCAAACCAGGGGCGCAACCAGAAAATATTTTTAGGGGGGGGGCACAATTTTTTTTCACAACACTCTATCAGCGTTCTCTCTCTCTCTCTCTCTTTACATCAATATGTATTTATTATTATTATTATTAATATTATTTACTAAAATTCCTTAAAATTGTATTAGATTTGCAATTTATTCAAAAACTGTTGCAAAAACATCCTTATATATTATTTCTGCAGCCTGTTTTTGGTTTCTACGCCAAATTTCCCACAATTCTTGATCGATTTCTTTGATTTACGGCTTATTTTATAGCTTATGGTGCTGGCTACTGACGAAAAATAGACCCAAGGTCTGAAAATTGTTTCTTTTAGCCGAAAAACCTGTTTTAAAGAACCAGAAGGAAGTTTTCGGTCAAACTTATAACTTTAATTTGCGCTATGACCGACAGAGCTGAGTAGCTTGATCGGCAGAGCGTTCTCTTCGTAACCAGGAGATTACGTGTTCGGGCCCACGTCCGAACAATCTGCAACAAAACAATTAGAGAAATATCGCGCATTACATGAACACTGAATTAAATGAATAACAACTGTGAGGGAATAGAATAAATGAGAAGGAAATGCTCTTTGCTGATATGAAAACATTCAGTGAGGTTGTGCTAAATTACTTCGAAATTGCACGTGTTTTTTTTTTTTTTTTTTTTTTTTTGAAGCTTTGGCTCTGGAAAGAAAATTAAAGCATAACGTAAGCGAAAATATAAGTAACAGGTTTAAGATTTCAGACTACAATAGAATTGTTTTTTGTTCAGAAAAAAAATAATAAATTGTATACTGAAATATATATTCTTCTAATGAGTTTTTGACTCTTTGTACAAATAAATAAAATACTACCTCAATTTGAAGGGTAAGATATATATTTTTTCTTCTTTTTGCTAAAAAACAAATAGCTTATCACATTTTTACTACATTCAAAAGCATAGTTAAATTTATTTTGTATTTTAACCGTGCTGTTAAATGATGAACACGTGCTGCCATCTAAGTTATAACGGTTTAAGCAGCCTGCGATAACAAATTGTAAAAATTTTCAAAAATAAAAACATTTTTCTTCAATATCTTATCTTATATATTAGTCCCCTCTCATTTTAAAACTTATGAGGCTGGCCAATGACGAAAAAAAGACTTACGGTCGAAAATTCAAGTTTTCGAAATCGCCTCTTGCTGTTTCAAAACCTTGATGCTGCCTGTAGTTCTTATGCATTTTTTAAAGCAAAGTTCTAATGCAGTTTTAAATTTTTTACGTCGCTTTCGGCAAAAAAAAAAAAAAAAATAGCCTGTGTGTGTTTATATTTTAATAAAGCTTAACAGCACTGGACTTAGTTGTTCGGTTTAATTGATAAGTTTTTTTTCGGTAGAGCGTTCGGCTATAAACTATCTGAACTTCGGGCAAGCTTGGGCTGTCCGACATAATATCAAATTTATATTAGTATTACGCATTACATGTGCTCATAACATACACACCTAATAAAATAAATGCAGTGGGAATGCTACTTGGGGTTTCGACTCCTTTATGCAGGCTACAGTTATCATTCGGATAAGTTGATTGTTAATCGAACTGTGTTCTTTGACTACATCCAGACCACTCAACATAATGTAAGCATAAAAAAGTATTAGATTTACCTTAAGAAATCCTTTTTGTGGAGAAAAACATTTTTATTGTATGCTAAAATGTAGATGTTTCTAATAGCAGTGTTCGACCTTTTGTACAAATGAAAAAATACTACGCCCGATTAAAACAACGAGTTTCACGCAGTAAACCTTTAATTTTTTATTCGCGCGAATACGATATAAAGCATTAAAAGTATTATCAACTTCATTAGCAAGAAATTATTTTCTACTCCTCTGCTTTCTGCTGAAAAAAAAAAAACATTTTGTCTACGTTCGAAAAATTACACTTAAGAACGGACTCAGTTCAACTGGTTTTGGTTTTGAATTTTAAGTGTTCGATTAAAAGAGAAACATGTGAGGGCATTTAAGCCGTAACGGTTAAAGCAACCTTCTATGTGAAATAGTTCAATATTCAAAGATAAAAACACTTATTTTCAATCAAATTTATTACTTCTCTAGAATGTTTGTTTCAATCGCTACGTGAGATCTTCGTCATTCTTTAATCAAATTCCATGCTTTGCGAATAATTTTAAATCGTATCATGCTGGTTAATGACAAAACACAAATGCATGATCTTATTATTATTATTTTTTTTTTTTTGGCAAAAAGCTTTTTTGCTGTTTTTTACTACGCATTCCTTCAATGAATAGCTTTCGAAAAGGAAGGCGCAATTGCTAGGTTTGTTGGAGTGTCGGGCTGTTAGTCAGAATGGCGCCAATTCGAATACGTGCCAATAAATATCTCTTTAATGTTTCTTTTTTTCCCGTCAGATGCTGACATGTGCAGGACTGTATTTGCCACAACCTGTTTTTTCACATGCACAATTATTGCTTTTTCACGAGTCACCACTCAGCCACACTTTTAATGACATTTATGTTTGCATTGAAAATATGTACGATTAAAAGGGGAGCTATGATCAAATTATCACAACGTTGTATTTAACTAGGTTTTGTTACTGATGTCTTTAAATTACATGCCTTCTCTTCTGCGCTTACTTTTTTTTCGGTTCTCCGTCATAATGTTCTTCCTTTGAAATTCTTAAAGAGCGAAATGCCTTATGAAACGATTTGAAGCACAGTGCGGAGTTCCGCACGGGTCGACTAGTAATAAATAATTGTTCTTATGCCAGAATTGAAATCACGTTTAGAATAAACTTTAAAGTACTTGAAACAACAGTATGGCAGTAAGATGTTCAAATTAATAAATGGAAATCAATACTTGTTATTTTTTCTTTTACTATATTAATGAAATAAATCAAAATGCACATGAATTTTTATCAACAAAAGCTCTAAGCTATTCATATTTTTAAGATCATTCAAGGAAAGATAAAAAAAGGAACACGTTAAAATGGGATGAAATCACTTAAAAATACAATAAAATAATCAATAAAATCACATACACTTGATGAGTCCTAAATATCCACATTGCATATGTACACTTATAAAATTCTCTTATTGTCTATAATACAAAGTTTAACCGTCGTTGTTTCTTGGTTAGTTCTTCAATAACTTCGTCTGGTTCTACAACTATATCTTTGTTGATACCACGGAGTAGGAAGAAGGAGAGAAATGTCCTACGGGTTTACTAGTGTAAAAGTGGCAACGACTGTTCAATTTTTCCAGAGCGCGCTGTCGGCCAGCTGCTCCCGACAATCGCAGCAGATCAATGTAAATGATGCTAAGTTTCTCATTTTTTTAAGAGGCAGCTATTAAAGCAAAAAAAGAAACAAACTGCTGGGAATTGGTTATAATAAAAGGACAATAAAGTGGACGATGTACGGCTTTCGTAGACAGGAAGTTAGCGCAGTATTTTGATGGAAAACTTTATTTTATTGTTCATCACCAACTTACCGAATTCGTCTGCTATTAATATTGCGCTGTGCGATGTTTTATTTATTACGAGTTGGAATTTTTCTATTCCTGTAAATAATTGACGAAATGAGAATGTAGTACAATTATTTACGTAAATACATTTTTTTTAATTAGCTGTAAATTTCGAGACATGTTTCGAGAACTAAATAAAGCGAAATAATTTTTTGCTTTCACGACCTTTAACAGATACAAATAAATGTTAATGTTCTATTTACTTAACTTCAAGCTGATATTGATTATAAAAATTTTATTCATGTATTTACTCACTGCTTAGACATAATTATTATCATTGCTTTTAATTATTATTGAATTTTTTTCTACAACCAAATCGGAAAAAAATCGGAAAACCTTTTTCATTTAAAAAAATACATGTACAGTAAGAGTAAATTTTAATTTTTGAAAACTTTATTAATTTCATCAGAAAATCCCACAAATATCTCAAAAAAGCGTTCCAAGGTATAATTTTTTAAATGAATAAGGTTTCTCGATCTCTTTTTCCATTTGGTTGTCGAAATAAATGCAATAATAAAAAAATAATGATAACAATTCTGTTTAAGCAGTGAGTAAATACATGATTGAAATTATTATAATCAATATCAGCTTGAAGTTAAGTAAATATAACATTAAAATTTATTTTTATCTGTTAAAGATCGTGAAAGTAAAAGTTATTTTGCTTTAATTAGTTCTCGAAACATGTCACGAAATTTACAACTAATTAAAAAAAAAGTATTTACGCAATTAATTCTACTATATTCTCATTTCGTCAATTATTTACAGGAATAGAAACATTCCAACTCGTAATAAATAAAACATCGCACAGCGCAATATTAATAGCAGACGAATTCGGCAAGTTGGTGATGAAAAATAAAATTAATTTTTCCATTAAAATACTGTGCAAACTTCCTGTGGACGAAAGCCGTACATCGTCCACTATATTGGCCCCTTATTACAACCGATTTCCAGAAGTATTTTTCTTTTTTTTCTTTAATGGCTGCCTCTAAAAAAAATGAGAAACTTAGCATCATTTACATTGATCTACTGCGATTGACGGGAGCGGTTCGCCGACAGCGCCCTCTAAAAAAGTGAACAATCGTTGCCACTTCTAAGTAGGAAAGATTTATCTCCTCCCTTCGACCTCCCTGGTTGATACAAAGCTGTGCTAATCCATTTAAGTGTTCTTGCATCATTGTGCTTCTGAAATAGGACTTGAGCCGGCGCAATGTTAAAAACGATCGCTCTGCGGTAGCAGAACAAATGGGATCCGGACAAAACGTCCAGATCCAAAACGTCCACGATGTCCGGCATTCGATTTACTGCTTATCCATCAACTGTCACGCGGAAGAAGATACGATCTTGTAATCACCGACGCTTCAAATGAGTTCCTAACTACAGAAAAAATAAATGCCGAAAAGGAGAGAGGAGGAGGTTTTAAATGACCTCTCGTCGTCCCTGCTTACTTTGGAACCATTTCGTTTTCTGAAAGCGCGTTCATCTTTGTTCGAATAAAAAAAAAGAGTATTTTTGAAAATTGTTCAAATTAGCGTTCTGGAGGGGGGGCACTGGCCCTGTGCCCCCCCTGGTTGCGCCCCTGCTTCAAACTATGCACGGCAAAATGTCGCCCCCTCCCCGAAAAAAATGGAATCATCCGGCATAGAACATCGCTCCCTGGTATTCAAATTGTGTGTATAACTTTTCAGCTAACTCAATGAATCGGAATATAATATGTAAAATCCCTGCCCCCCCCCCCACACCTTTTTTCTGAGAATAAAGAATTGTTACATTTTTCCATCTACTTCTTTTCTTTTCGTTTCTTTTCTTTTCTTTTTTTTTTTTTTTTTTTTGGTTTAAAACATTTTCTTACTTATATGAGCAGTTAATTAAAAAAGTTTTTTTTTTTAATAAGCCAAAATGCCGCCCCCTGTCTGCTGCGCCCCTGACGAGACTCACTCCTGCCAACCCATTGGTACGCTACTGATTAGGGGGTCAATAGTTTCTTCAGGAATTTTTTCCAAATACTAATTCCTGTCCTGGGCTGGATTTGCCTATAAGCTAAGCAAACTATAGTTTAGAGCCCCCAACTCCCTAAAAAATTGTATAATTCGCTCCTAAAAAATATAGTAATTGCAAAAAAAAAAAAAAAAAACTCCATTTCCAATTGATTGCTAACCTCGAAAATTTGGGGAAGTGTAAGTAGAAACCATGAGTTTTAACATTTTTAGCGAATAAGAGGGGAGGGGAGAATAAAATGTGTCAAATTCAGCTGCTTGTTACATCCTTTATCAAACGATATAAAAATCTAGTTTTTCTCACGTTTCTGTAACATATTAATTGCCATAAATTTTTATGATTCATATGTTTCGTATCTTGCTCATTATTTAAACCCAAATTCTGTATTTTGTAAAAAATTTTATCATTGCTTACTCTTATCTTACGTTCATTGAAAAGCTGTTTACTACAAGAACAAAATATTACACCCCCTCTATTCGTTTTCTGCTTTGTAAAATGGAGGGAAAATTTTCTAATGAGAACGAATTAAATGACCAATTGAGGATGTAGCAAGGATTGCAACATATTTCGACATTCCTCCACCTGCACCTCCCATTAGTTAGAAATAATAAAATTCAAGGTTTGTAGCCACACTTTACCATATTTTCAAGGTTTTTAAGCACTTGAAAATCGAATTAGTTTTTTCAAGTAGGGTCAGACGGGGGAAATATGGGTCAAAAAACCATAACATCTAAATATTTTCTTAGGTATGAAGGATAAAATGTTTTAATTTGGCATGGAGTAAGCTTAAATAATTTAGAAATTATTCAAATAATCCCTTTACCTAAAATTGCATTCTTATTTATTTTATTTAAATTAAATGAGTGACCAAGAATTACCCCGGATCGGAGCAATTATGGGTCACACATGGGGTAAATATGGGTCACCCCCCCCCCCTTTTTTAAAGTAATCCTCGTCAAAAGTAATTAATCATTCCAAATTATTATTTCTTAGTCCATTAAAAGATTTTTTAATGATAAAAAAAATTACATTAAAGAAATAACACGTTATAATTGAAATAATTTGATGTTACTCTTACTAGTCGACTACAATTAGTTATTGCTTTTGCTCTAAGCCCATGATTCCGTGAAGAAATTTCTTTAATATTTGTATGCTACCTTCAACAATCATGTTTCTGTCAACTGCAAGGTTTTTTCTTTACAATCTGAATTAACTAGACTGAAAAAATGCACTTATTTCAAATTACTTGTACAAATGTCTCGCTTGGACAAATAAAATTTCCCACACCTTGTTCCAGAAAATTCATTTCTTCTTTTTCCTTGTCCAAATTTTAAGTTTGTTTCCCATTGTAGAATATGTCGCTATCATCATTCATTACAAAGTCTATCTGATGTTCAAGTACAGAATGAATTCGGTTGTAGCACCATCTTTTATTATTTTAAAAGAATGAATATTTTTGCAATTGAGTTAATGCAGATTCTTCCCGCTTTTTCTCGTTGTCATAAAGAATTCCAAAATACAAAGCTCATTTGACATTTAGGGTCAAAAAAATAAAAATAATTTATTGGGCTTGTTAAAGTATTTTTATTTTTTTTGCAAGCAGGGTTTTTCTTAATATCTACATCTGTGCTTTGCATTTGATTTCTCTTCTGCTTCTTTTTCTCGGGCAGTTTCAAGGTACAAAATTTGTTATAACTTTTGAATTTACCCCCTGATTTGGTACTCTAGGGATTCATATTAATTTGTTACTTTGTTATTTTGGTACTTGATGTGTTTGATTATTGTATGTTGAAATAGTTTATCTTCAAAACTGGAATTGATTTGCTAGCCAAAAGGATAGATTCAGCAGCAATTGAAGATGATATATCATCCAATGTTGCACTTGGAGCATTAAAATTTCTTTTTTAGAGAAAGTTTGGCACAGAAAAAGATAAGTAGAAGTTAATACTGATATTATTCACATAGAAATAAATAAGAAAAACATTTAAAATAGCAGAAAATATACTGACCAAGAATTGCCCCGAAGACCCAGAATTACCCCACTGAACTGGGATATAAGTCAGTATACTTTAAATACTCATTATTTTTAAAAGGAAGAAAAAATGTATGTTGGTGTGAAAAGCTTAGACTATTTGCTATTGAAAAACAGCACTAACAAAATTAGTACAGTAAAAATAGGGGTCGGACCCAAACATCCAAAAAAAAAAAGCTAAACCTATTGCAAATTGTTTATTACCCTCCCAATAAGAACAGGTAAAAAGTCCCACCCCATTGTGCGTCGGGTTTTTGAATGGGGGGCATCTAAAAATTGCCGTTTTGGGTATTTTTCCAGAATTTTTAGAGTAAATTTAAAGTGAGAATATTATGTTATACTAAATTTAAAAGCATGAAATTAAAGGTGTTTGACCCCCAAGAGGGATGACATAATCCACCAATGCTACAGAGCCCCCCTATCCCCGTAAAACGAAGCAGTACCCCCGAACCCCCCTCCATACATTTCATATGGAAACATTATTTTATGCTAAGTTAAAGTTAGAAATCGAGTGCGTCCATCCTCCATGATCGATGGTGCACCTCAAAGCTACAGCACCCCCCCCCTCCGTCAAATAAAATAAATCCTCACCCCCCCCCCCCCCACTTTATTTCAAGTAGAAGTATTATTCCATGCAAATCTAAAATGCATTAAATCAGGACTGTCCACCCCATAAGAACATAGCTCATCTCCCAAAACAAAATTATATACTAAAATATTATCCTCCCCCCCCCCCCCCACCCTCTCTGATGGTGCACATTCGATTAAATAACCAGAAAATTACGCTGACCTGTTTTTTGCTTTCAAATGATTTCTCCTAATCTTGTAACAAAAAGTCAAGATGTTTTTTGGAATCTAGATCCTCAGCAAAATCGTTATTGTTGCAGCTATGTCTAACACAGTTTGAGCATATAATTGAGCACTTCAGTCCATTTTCAGACTTTTCAAACATTCACTATATCCAATGAACCCTTCAGAGCAAGCACAAGATTTGAGACGCAGAAAGTCTTCTAGAGCAGAAGGCTTGGCTGTTGTAACAGGACGCAGATTATATTTCTGTGTTGCTTTCTTTGCACCCATCAAAAATGACACAAGCTTTCTCATACTTACAAGTTACCTATACACTGCATTGCTGGAATATTTCCTTGAAGTTTACAGATCATTACCAAAAATATGACCAAGCAGATACCTTCCATTTATTACATATGAGACAGTGAGAAGCAAAGGGATGTAAGTGGCAAAATTAAAAATTTGGAGATAACCAGTACAAATGGTTGGTGAACCTCTCCTCTATCTTGAGGCAAGACATGGTACTAGTAGACCTGGTAATTGCTTCTATACAGCATGATTTAGAAAAGAAAATCAGTGAAAGCCTACCTAGGATGTTATCTTTAAACGAGTTTTATTCAAAACTTGAAAATGTCCACTTGCATCCCTTTGCTTCTCACTGCCTCATACATGACACCAGCTGTTCGTTCTGTGATGGTGGATGAACCTTTTGCTTCAGATAATAGCACTTTAACAATGCAAGATTTCTTTCCTTCTGAAACCAGATTCATCGAATACTGATGGAGGATCAGCGCATAACTTTTGGTTTGGGACTTTTTTTAAGCTGCACAGGAATTTTGTTTTCCAGCGCTCTAAACAGTTTAATAACTCCAATCACAAATAATTTGGTTACTGAGCTCGCTTAGATCTTTTAGAATTATCATTCTGACATTACCATATCATTGTGTGGCATTTTGTACTTCTGAAAAATTTGAATCGGGGAAAGTTTTTCGTGAACTTCACTGCAACAGTTCATTTTAGAATTTAAATTCTGGGTCCCCCCCCCCCCCAAAAAAAAAGCGATGGCGCACCCCTTAATTGTGACGGAGTATCCATCCCGAATATTAGCCCTCAAAAAAGAAAGAAATACCCCTTGAAAAAACTGCCTTAAAAATTTCAATGACGCAAAGCTGATCCATGAGCCCCCCCCCCCCATCCCCCCCCGCTTGTGCACCCCTCTGTTAATTAGAATTTTTTAACGGGAGAGTTTATTATTTTACCATTATAGAGTGTGATTTCTGCGACTTTTGAGTATTTTTTTAAGTAATAGAAATTATTTTTATTTAAATAGAGGATTATTTCGTCCCCCCCCCCCCTTCCCCCCAAAACCCGACGCGCAAAGTTCTGGGACTTTTTACCCCTTCTTGCTGGAAGGGTAAGAAGTAATTTGCAACAGGTTTCACTTTTTTTTTTGGATGTTTGGGTTTGGCCATTTTTTGGCCTAATTTTACTGTACTAAATTGTTCCTTCAAAAGTGCTTCACATACACGAATCTTGAAAAAAAATCACGACTTTCCGAAACGATCTTTTCTAAAGATGTTTTTATAGAAGTGTGATTTTTTTTTTTTTTTTCCATTCTTTACTTTACTGTTGCATGATTTTTTTTTTCTATTCTTTACTTTACTGTTGCATGATTTTTGAATTTGATACAGGAAAATTAAATGTACAAGATGACTTAGCATAATTTAGTTTTTTTTTTTTTTTGTAGAAACATTTTTTAACAGTAAAAAAATTAGTGGCCATTATTTACCCCGAAAAGAGAGTGATCCATATTTCCCCCGGGTGATCCTATTTTTTTTTTTTTTTTTTTTTTTTTTTTAAGAAACGAATCATGCAGTTTTTTTAGTTGGGTGCCCCAGCAAAGCGGCGGCAGTTCTAAACTACAGCATTTTTAGCTTATAGTTGAAAACGGTTCGGGTGATTATCATTAAAGCTATATGTCAAAGAACTTTAATTTACAAATTACAGGTCCAAATGACTGTACATTTCGCCAGAAAAATTGTGAGGTGACGAGAATTGGCATGGTGAAAGAAAAAAATTGTTCCGAAATTTGCCGATAGATGACGCAGTCTGTTGCAGAATTAACTGTTGTGGAGTTTTAATTACTAAGACCTGGGGAAAAGAGATTCATCGTGATGGTAATATTAAATCAATATCTCATAAAATCATACATGAAGTCAGAATTTTTTTTTTTTTTTTTTTGAAATACTCATCTCCATTCAAACCCGCTCTTACGGGAGCAAAACGCCTGCGATGGTATTCGAAATCCAGCACACCAATTTCTCTTACGAATCTTACGCACAAAAAAAAAACCCTGCTCCCAACCACCTGCTTGCCAAGAAAGCGCCCCCCCCCCCTCTTTTTGTTGCCATGTTATGTTCTTTCTGCCCTTTCACTGAAAATCTAAAAAAAAATATATTAGAAAAAAAAAATTGCGTAAATATTTGTTTTATTATTATTATTATTATTTTTTTTTTTTTTTGCAATGCTTGGCCCTGAAGACGTAGTTTTTTCCCCCTCTCTCATCACCAAAAAATGTATATTTATTGCAAGTTTTCTTACTCCCAGGTCCGGATTTGCGTTTCCGCAGATCCCGCCGTTGGGAGGGGGGGGGGCACTCCCTTATGGGGGGTCCAACCACTGCCTTCTTGACTAGGAAAGCCAACACGCTGGTAACGTGACGTCACTACAGAAGGCGATCGGATCGCGAAGCACAATTGGGACTTTCTGACGAATTCAGTGTTATTTTACGAAAATTTCAATACCAGGAGCTACTTTTTTCCCTTCCTCAAAATCTAATCCGTTGATATATACTGCAAAGTGTTTTTTTTTTTCATTTAATAGAAGTTTTAAAAATGTTTAAAATAATGTTCATTTGAAAATACGTATTTCTAATTTCAACCATCATTTTATTTTCGGATCAACAATAATCTTGTAACAATTACTTACAACTGCTGGTTTAAAATTTCTTTTTAAAGATATGAACTTTATTTTTTACATACACTTCACAATAAGTTGTTTATGAAATTGAAAACCCCAGTCAAGTATCAATTGGAATTTTAAAAATAAATTTCAGATAATATTTGTAGAAATTTCAATAATGAAGTTTGTCTCAATCCAACGGCCCAAGAAATTGGCAGTAAAAATAAGAAAACACGAACACTAAGCCTTATTAAAGTTGCAAATATATACTGCTGGCCCCTGGGGAGGGGCCCTACACAGTTTGTTGCAGGGGGGCCCAAAATTTATAGATCCAGGCCTGCTTACTACGTTACTGAAAACAGGTAAATGGGATTCCTTTTCAGGCCTGTTAAATACTTCATGGGTTTGTTGTCATTACTCACCACATTCGTACAAGAATCAGCTAACATTTTTTTCAAATCTGGTGTGGAACAGATTTGAATGGTGTTTTGCTCTTCGAATAATCAGTTTGTCTTGGAACAGGGCGAAGGGCATAACGAAAAACTAATGCCAACTAATCCGTTAGGTGCATGTATAATTAATCTCCTCTTTTTCTCCTGTCATCAATACTGTTATCGCGGTAAACACTGATAAATTGCTCGTAAACCCTTGGAATCTTTGTACAGTCATAGAAAAAAAAAAAAAAAAACGAAACACTCGATCGTATTCGAAGACTATTGACACTAGAGACACGTGTAAGGTGTTATTGTTTCAGGAATGACAACTTCTACATAATTATATTTAAAAATTGTTGTTAAGGGGTCGTCTTCATATTAAACCGAGTATCGATTTCAAATTTTTCAATGAGAACCCCCATTTTTTATAACATAGTTGTGATCAGCATCCATTTATAACCTTGTATACAAAATTTTGTTGAATTCGATCCAGCCGTAAATTTAGAATCGAGTTTTGAAAAATTCCTCTCTTAATGTTAAAATGAATTTTGATATTTTTGCTCATAACACAAAAACTAGATTAGGCACGGCAAAGATTGTTTTTTTATATCAAAATATGAATCGATCCAATAATAAAAACATCATTTACAACACCAAAAATGTAAATTTAATATTTTTATGAATTATTATAATATTTTTTGAAAAAAATATGATTTGAAACCATATTAAATTTTAACAGAGAAACAATCTAGAATACCCCTTATGAGGGAATCCAAAATTTGAGCTCAAAATAATCTGTAGTTTTCGAGCTATGCTTAAAAATTCATTTTTTCCCACTTTAGGGGACCGTATACTTTTTTAAAACAGAAATTACGAACGTTAGTTTCTTCGTAAAAAAAGAAAAAAATTGTTCAACAAAATAAGCAAAGCAATTCTAACGTGGCTTTTCTACATTAGAGCTACGTCTATGAATTTTTTAAATGTATAAATGTATTCGCGGTCTCTGCAGGTGAACAACACAATATTGCAACCACCAGTTTTTTTGTGGATATTGTTCAAACGTTAATGTATAAATAATGCGAAACACTACTTCATCTTTACTAATAATAAAGCTGAAAGTCTGTCTGTAGGATCACTAGTTGTCTAATAAAAGAATACTTTATAGATCTTTTAAAATTAAAAGCTACACTTAAAATACTTCTGTTTTTTTTTTTTTTTTTCTTTTTTCTTTTTTTTTTTTTTTTTTTTCTGCGTTTAACCATTGCCTTTTGCAAAAGAATAACTCAGAAAAAAAATTAACATGCACAACTTTTTCATAGAAACTTACAATAAAATCTCATTGTCTTGCTAGTCATATTGCAATAGTCAGTGTAGAATTAATGGCTCTTCCCGGTGATAATTTGCTAAAAGGAAAAACTATTGAAATGTCTAAATCGGGAAAAAGCACTCGAAAAATAGTCGACAGCTTGAAATTTCCTCTTTAACAGTATCCAGATGGGTCAATAGGTAACATTTGCTCTTAGATAAATTTGCTGGTTTTTAGGAATCTTTTTTTTTTTTTTTTAAGTGTTCGAATAATTTTCAATGTGTTAAGATAGGTGAAGAAATGTCAGTCGCAGTAGTAGGCCACGTGCTTTGAGCCCGTATTCTGCACGAAAGTAGTAGTTGTGGCTTTTTTTTTTTTTGACTCCGTCAAAGATTTAACAAAACATTAATTTGGGTGTTGGATTAAGTGAGTTTTTGTCTATTCCTAATTATAATTTAAATACTATTTTTCTACTTACTTTCAGTCATTGTCCGTGCATTTCACATTAAAACCATTCTCGCAAGACAAAGATAAAATTTCAAATTATTTTCTTCTTTTTTGAATAACATGGAAAAATATCGACAAAGAAAGTTATAATAAAATATTGTTATCAACTACTGAACGCGTATCTCATTACATGACGATACCATAATTGCAGTCCATTTCCGCGACAAATACTCGTGCTGCCATCTAGTAATAGAACAGCAAGTTAACTTCTAATTTATTACAGTTGATTGCAAAATTAGCGGAAAAAATATTGACTGGAATTTATTTTTCGAGTACGAAAGTGGTTAATTAAGGATGAAAACTTTTTATCCTTTCTTCAGAAAAGAGTGGATTAATTCTGTTTAAATCAATGAAATTTGCTAACTGCACAAGTTCGTTAAAGATTTTTTATAAGTCATTACATAAGTAATGTAAAAAATATGACATTTAATGCAGTTGTATAGATCACTTGAAGAGCCCTAAAAAGATATAAAAGATAAAATAAAGCTTGCAATCCAAGTTATTTTGCTTTCAGCGGAGGCGGGAGGGGGGATTAACGAGATTGAAAAGAAATGTAAAATGAAAAAAAAAGGGAATTTTTTTTGCCTTTTCACTTCTCTTTTACAATTAGAAATTTTTGAAACAAATCATTAAAATGAAAACAATTATATTTTAAATTGTTCGTGGACTAGAATTAAAACAATGACACAGGTATGAAAAATATCAAACGTTGTAAAATGATCAAAAAAAAAAAAAAAAAAAATCAATAGCACAACAAAAATTAATTTCATGATAATTCAAAATTTTCTCACTAGAGTGATCAAAAATTAATATTAATAACCCTATAAGGAAGATATGGCAAAAATTTAAATGAACAAATAAGTTTTACCAAAAAGCATAACTTTTAGTAATGAAAATATCATAGAAAATAAAAAGTTTGATATTTTTCCTGAAAGCAAAACAGAAAATGGTTGAATTAAATGTAAAATAGCAAATTTGCCAAACTCGTACGGAAGTGTTTCGGGGTTACAAGTAACTCCTTTTTCCTTTCAAGAAAAATGTCAGTTTGCAGATTAAAAAACTCTACCTTAGTCCATTGTCTCTGCTCACGTCTTTTCTGCAGTAAAATAATAATAAAAAAGAGTTCCCCAGACTTCAAAACATGTGTCAGAAAGTTTTTACCAATTTATACTTGAAAAAAATAAAAAATCTTTTGTTGGTACATTTTAGTAGTTCTTATTTTCCACTAAACCAACAGTGAGCACATGCCTCAGTATCAAAAATAAATAATAGAAATTATAACACACCGAAATGAAAAAAAAATGCCTAAAACATAATTAAACAAATAAGTTTTGCTAATAAGTATTACTTTTAGACATGTAACTATCATAACGAAGCAAAGTTTCAAAATTTTCTGAAAAGTAAAAATAATTAAGCAAAGTCAGAGAAAAAGCAAAAATCTACTAAAACTCTCGGGCACGTGTTTCGGGGTTACAAGGAACCGCTTTTTGCTTGCAAAATAGATAAGAGGCCATGAATTTAAAGACTCGTGGCCAAAAAGCGATCCCCCCCCCTTTCTTTTGTCGATACTGTGGCACTACCTTCATTCTCTTTGAGCTCACTAATAGTTTAGTGTAAAATAAAGACTTATAAGTACGAGGGTTTTTTTCCTAGTATAAATTTGCAAAATCACGCTGACACGTGTTTTGGAGTCATAGGGAGCTCTTTTTTCAATGCAGAAAATATGTTAGCTTGTTTATGTACTGACAATCGACAGGGGCGAAGTTTTTAAATCCTCAATCTCTCATCTGTTTTGAAAGGAAAAAAGAGTTCCTTGTAACCCCGAAGCACGTGCCAACGAGTTTTTGCAATGTTTTGTCATTTTGTATTTATTTATTTATTTGTTTTCGTTTTTGCTTCAAGGCTAATTTTCAAACTTTTTATTTTTCATGACATATTACTAAAAGTTATGCTTTTTAACAAAATTTATTTGTTTAGTTACATTTCAGGTATTTTTCTTCTTTTTAATGCGTTATTATTTCTATTATTTATTTTGATACTGAGACATTTTCATTCACTTTCAGCTCACTAATAGTTAAGTGGAAAATAAGGACTAAAGTGTGCATGTAAAAGTTTGTTTCTCTTTTTTTTTTTTTTTTTTTTTTTTTCAAGAATAAATTTGCAAAAACTCGCTGACACGCGTTTTGAACTCACGGGGAATACTTTTTTTATTATTTCATTGCAGAAAAGATGTGAGCTGAGACAATCGACTGATGTAGAGTTTTAAAATCCGCAAGCTCACATGGGGTTCCTAGTAAACCCCGAAATACGTCCGCACAAGCTTTTGCAAATTTATATCTTTTTATATTTATTTATTTACTCATTTTCGCTTTCAGGAAAAAATGTCAAAATTTTTATTTTTCATGATAAAAGCATAACATTACTAAAAGTTATGCTCTTTAGTAAAACTGATTTATTCATTTATATTTGCACCGTCTTTTCCTAAATAAAAAGGGGGTGTTACTAATGTCAATTTTTGAGTAGTGTAGAAAGAAATTTTTGAATTATCAAGAAATAAATTCTTATTGTGTTATGGATATTTGTTGATCATTTACGTTTGATATTTTTCATCGCAGAGTCATTGTTTATATTCTAGCTTATAAACAATCTAAAATATGGTTATTTTCATTTAATGTATAAGGTGTTTTCTGCGCGTACGATTTATTTCTATCAGGTGAAAAATTTGCATTCATTTTTATTTTCCATTTTTATCACTTTTCAATATCGTTAATCCCCCCACCCCCCGCTGAACACAACACAATTTGGATCGAAAGCTTTATTTCATCTATTACACCTCTTTCGGGTTCGAAAGAGGATCTTTACAACTGTATTTTATGTCGTATTTTTTAGTGATTTTTGGATAACTTGTACCGCTAGCAAAATGTATTGATTTAAACAAAATTCCTCCTCCCTTCTCGGAAAAAAAAAAGCTTTCTTCCTCAATTTTCGTGTTTAAAAAACAGTTATAGCAAAATTTCGGTCAATAACTTTACGTTAATTTCGCAGTCAACTGTAACAAAGTAGAAGTTAACTTGTTAACGTATCATTAGATGGCAGCACTCAACGTACGAAAAGGACTTTATTTATGGTCTCGTGTCAATATCACCTTAAAACATCTAGACGGCAGAAAAATACAATGTCTGACTGAGGGATACCAGAAATTTTTTGAAACAGCTGTGAATTACATGAGAAAAGTAGTTTGGTTTCACAAATAAAAATCCCCTTTTTGTTTTAAGACCAATGGCTTTAATGGATAAAGTAGTTTTCTGATTGTCAGCTATTGTAGAACTGTTACATATTGAAAATAAAGTATCAGTAGATGATCTGTACGATGAGTTTTCACAATAAAGGAAGTTCTTAGTAGCTTAGTTGCACAAAAAGCTATGAACATCGGCGATAAGTGGCAAATGGTACATTAAAACTATTTTACTCATTCAGATTTCTCCATTGGCTGGTATGGCATTAAAAAGCAAGTTTTGTTCTACGATTCCTTGCATTTCTATTTCAGATAAAGTAGTGACATTTAATAATAAAATTTTTCAATTGGACCGTCGAACTTATAGCGAACGCAAGTAAAAAACTAATTAGCACCTGTTCCTATCAACGTCGATCTGTTTACTGAACTTCGTTCTATTGCTTGCTTTATTCTTTGAGTTAAGAGTTCCTCCAAAAATGTGCTCACCCATAAACATGCTGAGAGGACTCTTCCGAAAGCTATTAAAACATGGATGCTTTTCACCCCTTAAAAATACATAACAAGTATTGCCCTCAATTTCAAAAGTATACCCCTACCCCCTTTTACTCCTCGAAGTCTGTCCGGTATTTACTGTTCTTGAATCTGGCAACCCTGATCCAGATAGACAAAAATCAGTAAATATTTTAACCCTTTTTCAAAAAAACAAAAAGTTTTCGACTGTAAATCGCTTTGTGGCGCAATATTATCCACCAGAAAGTGTCGAATTACGGAAAAAAGAGAACTTAAAAAGAAAAAAAACATGAGTTGAGCTGGATTCCGTTACTTTATAAGCCGTGACCTTGAAAGATGTGTTTTCAATGTGGTGACGGTACCTAAAACGTTTTTCGTTTGTAACTCCTGTTCTTCTGCTCGGAATGCGATGAAATTTCGTACCCTGGCTGCATTTGCTGTCTAAACATAATTGTGTAGCAAAAAGTAGGGGTTCATATTTGAAAATCAAGAGTTGGTGCTAATTTTGCTTTGTAAATGGTCCCTTAACAAGATTTGACCTAAGTAGTTTTGAAGTAGATTTCAAACCAAGTCAGATGACACTTTTTTTTTTCTTTCTAGCATGTATAATGGCCGAATAATTAAAAGTGTTTCTTTTTTTTCTATGACTGTACCTTTCTTGCGAACATCACTTTCGAATCCCTACGATATAGTGCCTACCTACGAATTCTTATCGTAAGCATTTTCCTCTTATTCAATCAAAATTAGAGAGCTTATTACTGCGCCATCTATCGGCATAATATCTAACTTTTATTTTCTTTCGCGCAAAGTCCCCTGTTCTAGCGAAGTATCTAGACATTCGGACCAGTAGGGCATAAAATTACAGGATTTTAATTACGGGACTTTAGTTAAAATCATCCGGTATATTTAAATTTTTCAAACGATTTTTCCACAGAATGATAAAACACTACAATGAGCAGCACACATTTTTTGACTAGTACTAAAAATGGAACGACACAGAGAACAGTTTAGAAATTAGAAATTCCTTGCGTTTAGTACTTTTTCTTTGCGAAAAGGTTAAAACATTTCATCTCCAGCCATTAATGAAAAAGTTATTAAAAATGACAAGTTTAAATAACTCTAATATGTACTGAAATCGGTTTCAAGGGGGAAAATATTCAGCAACGATGGGGAAAATATCTGAGAATCCACTTAAAATGTTGCATATTTGTGCCCCTGTAATCACGCTTTTGATTCCAAAAGAAACATAATAAGTAATTTGTAATGGAAAAAAATGTGAAAATTCTAGTTGGCATTATTTTGTTTACAACGTTATTATAGGGAGAACAATCGATAGAGAGAAACCCAACACACGGGATGAAATAACAATAACGGCATTGAAGAAATTCGGGTCCGGTGATAAAAAATTTTTAACGCGGGAAAACGTTAAATTCGGGAGAAACAGATGTGTTGATTCAAATGCTAAGCGAATATTCGGAGAAGAGCACTTAAAACTTCAAGAGAAATAACAGTAAATCCTCGAATTGGCTTATGAAAAGATGACGCCTTTTGAAAATGACAGAAAATAAATACTAGTATCAAAAGTGAAACTCGTGACAATCGCTTAAAAGTGCAAAATAGTAAAAAAATTCAAGAGTAACTTTTTAGAATATCAGTCAGTTGCCACTTTATTTTCAGACGAGAAGTGTTATATAGTTTAATAGGTTCTTCCATTAATTTCGTTAATATGATTTCGATGTTTTTCCAATCTCGTGCAGGTAGGTTCTAGGTTTTCCTAGAACCACTTGTGTTTAGAAATGAGTGAATGATTAGGACAAGCGTGGCCGGATCCCGAAAATAACAGCGGCTGAATCCGTGCAAGAAATCACGTATTTTATTGTCTCAGTGGCATTGGAGCATGAATAAAGTTTCAGTGAAACTAAGTTGGATTTTAATTATTCAGTAATCTGCAATTTTCGTTGTTATTTCTAATTTTAACTTTTCATGCACAAAGGTACTCTATTTTTAGTTATATATGTCTGGTGAATTATATGCTCAACATCATAGTAAAGAGAGCTGTATTTAGTGACAAAAAAAAAAGGTGCATGAGTCTGGTCATCGCATTGGTGGGGTGAGTGCTAATAAGTGTTGTATTTAGCAATTGGTTTGGTGAATAGTTGGTTGCAAAATATTCTACGCTGTAAAAAAAAATCCGAAAGGCTGCTGTTTATTTCCATGGAACGCTTCAGGTTTCACAGGTTTTTGTCTATTTCCCCGTAAAATCAAGCATCTTTGCAAAAACGTTTCCCGAACTGCTACTCGTACGAATGCAGACTTTTCACTTGTAAAAAAACAATTTTAGCTAGGAGTTTTAAGAGTCATTGAGCGTGTTTATTAAATGTATCGGCTTTAGTTTACGATCCTGATCGCAAACCAGCAAGACGTGTTTTCAGCGCTCTCTGCATGACACGAAAGAAATCAAGCCACGGCAGAACAGGTATCGAAAAGCGGTTATTTTTAGGACCGGCTGGCTCTCCCTCGACAGCAGAGTAGCTGCCAGCAACGTACAACTTCCATCGCAGACATATTAGTGAAATGATTCAAACTGATGACCCAAAGGAAATCAGGCGGTCTCCGCAGTTGAAAAAGTTCCCTATCATTAAACATGGGTTCTTCCCCGCGGAATCATGGGAACAAATCGATGATGCCGGCACCTAAAAAGGAACTTAAACTCGCAAAAAAATACATGGATACAATCGCGACCAAATTCCATAGAATACTACAAAATAGTTTTAATATAAGTAGATTCGCACAGTAAACAATATTTTACAATACATTTATGAGATAAAATTTGATTTTATACATTCTCTGGCAATATGTATTACTTACAAATTAGCTGGGTTGAAAATTTTCAAAATTATTATTATTATTATTTTTTTTTTTTTTTTTGCTTCTTTTTTATTGTTTTAGTCTCAGATTGAGTCCTCTCGATAACTGAGAGGCTTTGTAAGTATAAGACTTGTTCCCACGAATCATACCAGCTTAAGAGGATTTTTAAGTCATTTATTACTTCCAATAGCTGCATCAAGCGAAAGTGCAGTTTTGAACTCGACTTCCGAGTCTTCACTTTCGCTGTGTGAGGACTCTACGATGAATGATATTTCTGAGGCTGTTGTGACGAAATTTGGCGCAGAATTAGTTTGTAGCATGGGGGTATGCAACTCGAAGCATATTTTCGAAAATTCGATTTTGTTCTTTTTCTATTTTAGAGGGTTTTTTTTTTTTTTTTTTGACTGGAAGAGACTACATGTTTTACTACATAATTAAAATATCACTAGATAGGTGGTGCTAAAAGCAGAGTAAATATTTCACCATGTCAATTTGCCCCATTATTTCACTTAGCCCCACATACCAAGAAGCACGCATGCATGGCTCAGCATACGAGTTTGTTATTAAGACAGTATTTTATAGTTCATAAGTCATACACAGGCCCGTGTCCAGATTTTCATAAAGGGAGGGGTTTTAATCTTACCTGTGGGGGGGGGGGATTCAACCCCCCACAACCTTTAGTTTTACGACAAATTGTCGATCCCAGTATGGCGTTTGTGCACCTGTAAGTACTGCTGACCCCATAGATCTTAAAATAGAATAGATGTGCCTTCTCCCCACTTTTCTCCTCAGAGCGCGCGTCAACATCCCCCGTTGGACGTCACGCGATCAAGGGACTCCCCTCACAAGAAACTGTTTCCCTTATCGAAGAGAATCACTTTGCGCATGGGTTAAATGCTTTAAGCATGGGTTAAACCCCCCTTTAAGCATGGGTTAAATTAAAGCATTTTACCCATTATTAAAGAAAAACGGAACACTCTGTCCCTCACGTAACACCTCATATTTTTCACTAAAAGTAATAATTAAAAAAGGTAACAATTTTTTTTTTTCATTAAGAAATCGCAAATGTATTTGTTGTACTTTTGCAAAAAATGTTCTTTGTTACCTTTTTAGGTTATTACTTTTTATAATGAAATGCGGGACAAAATGACAGCTTTTTCATGGAATGTCCATTAGATATTTTCCCATCATAACTTTTGAAGCAGGCGCACAAGCTATTTAAACTTTTCTTCAAGTGCTTTAAATACTGAGTAGAAAAAGACGTCTTCAAAAATCTTAAACAAAAATTGACCTTATAAATTTTCTTTTATTTCAATCAAATTTTTCAAATACAGATAAATAGTTTCAATGCGTGCTTTTCCCCACAACTTTTGAAGCCAGTGCAACAACTTAACATAAAACCCGATCTAAAACCATAAACCAATTAGAAATACAAATGTAAATAGTATCGAATATCAACTCAATTAAATAATATTCTAATATTCTCATGCGTTTCGCACCAACACAATATTAGCCAAACCAATAACTTTGGTTTGTTCCTAATTTTTAAGCAAAAATAAATTATTTGCAATTATAAACTACATGAATGGTCATTTGACTTCCGCCCCCTCCCCAATTTTTCTTTTCTTCTTTTTTTTCGTCCCACAGACTATGATAATTTTGACAATTTAAACTCGAGGGTGAAGAAAATTAGTGATTATTGTCCCTTAACAATATTAATTTTGTTACTTTCCTACTTATTGGTCTTTGTGAATTATTTTCATTGTTTGAATTGACTGCGCGATACATTCTAACGCTTAAATATTTAGTAACGATTAATTTTATAAACTTTTTAACGAGAAAATCTGCTGCTTCTGTTTCCAACATATGCTTATTTAAATTTAGAAAAACGGAATTCGAAATTTTTCATATAACTCTTGTGGTCTCATGAGTAACATTATATTTTTGTGTTAAACTCCCAAAACTTTTTCACATTCTCGCTCAGTTGTTCTTCACAAATGTACATATTTCAATGGCTGCAATCTTGCAATAAGTTATCATACTTGAATGTGTCCCAAAATTCTTAAATTTTATTAGGTCTATTTTTTGATTTGTTGTAGTTAAGACTGCGTTGCAGTCGTCGCAGTTCACAACAGAGTGCACTTACCGGACAAAAAATCCAGCGTAGTCAGAAACATCATTAATATACTGCTTCATGTTAATTGAGATGATTTCTGAATTTTCCAAATCATCGTCAAAGGAATCGGAAGAAAAGGCTTTCTTTCAAAGCATTTTTGTTACGTTTCAAATTTAATCTTAGCATTTGAAGGCTGTCAAAATCAGCGCAATTTGAAGAACTGGACTCTTTCCGTATGAATGAATAATCTTTTTTTCGCACTTCGAAATTATCCGACGATTATTGTTGAATCCGCCCTCACAACCTGATCGCACTGAAAAAAGTTTCAAGGTGATCCTGAGTAACCTTATAAGTCATTACGCAGTTTAGAACTGGAATTCGGGCACCTACATACTTTTCATATGTTCCCAGCACATTTTTCATAGAAATTAGGAAACCTAAAAATCCAGTTTTTCGCGGACATACTATAACTAATTTTCCATCGTTTGTTTTTAGTGATTTAATATAATGCTCGGTATCTATAGTAAATTGCTTAAAATATTCTTAATTTCGACTCTGCATGGGGACTTTTTTTGCCTTTAGCAGAAAGAAAAATTTCTGTTACTCACTATGTCTTTATTTTTTAATAAAATTCATCAAACCCTCTTTCGCTAGAAAATCTCAGATTCACACATTTAGAGATTTCTCACATAAGTATAATGAAAAATCTTCAGACAATCCTAGACTTTTAACGGCGCTTCGCATTGTTATATCACTGCTGCCCGAGAAGAGGGAGACACGATGTCCCTTGATCACGTGATTCTCGGAAGAATCATGATGACTCCCACTTTCTCCGGGCGAAATACGCTGCGCTGTAGGGGGGGGAGTTAACATTTTGATCGGGCCTATAACACAAAAGTGTTTTTACCCGGATTCAGATTTTAGAAGAGTGAGAGGGGAAGGGAATGAATAATTTTGACTAAGCCTCCAGGCATTTAGGATGCCTGGGAAAAACTAATTTTAAAAAGGGGGGGGGGGGGGGGAGATAAGCTTATGGCCTCGCTAGGGCTGCGAGACCGCTTATTAGGGCGTTGATTTGCTGCTGCTGGGCCTGAAGTTGGTGGAGAACTTGCGTCATCAGCGACATGAGTTGCCTCAAGTCTTGTCCTGGATTGGATAGCTGTTGCAAAGCAACTGGTCTTGGGAGGAAATCAGTGGCTGCGGTACTGCGAGTCCTACGGGTCCAAGCGTTACCGTCCTGGGCAGGAAAGGTCTTCGGGGTCCTGGGTTGTCTTGGCTTTGGCTTCTCCGGGCACACTGGGGCGTTAGCAGGGTGGGCGCCCCCGCATAGGGCGCAGCAAGCTGGCGTGGAGGGGTCCTTGGTGCATTCGAATGAACGGTGCTCCTTGGCGCACTTCAGACAGCGTGGGGTCCTGTAGCATTTGGATGCGGTGTGGCCATATCTTTGGCATTTGTAGCACTGTATGGGTGCGGTCTTGGGCCGGAGACGCTCGACAGTGATGCGGAGGTAGCCAATGTGGCTAACTCCAAGGACGTCATCTGTGTTGTCCCTCTTGTTTATCACCGCTATGAAGAGAGGTAGGGGCTTTTTCTCTGGTCCGACTTGCATTTGTAGCACCTTTGTCACGTCAAATCCGAGTCCTTTCAAGTCATTCATTAGCTCGTCGGTGGGGTGGGTTAGCGGGAGACCACGGATCACTACCTTGAGGGGCCTCTTGGAAGGGAGGGTGCGGCTGTGGTACTGGAACTGTTTGTCATGTAGGTACCCTTCGATGAGGTCATAATCATCCATGATTGAGGGGTAGACTTGAAGGTCGTCTCCGGTGATTTTCCCTTGTACAGAACCGGCACACATCTTGTCTAGGGTGTCGAGGAGTTGAACAGGCTCCGTAACATTGGCGACCGTGATTGGGGGGGGCCTAGGCTTTGAAGTGGAGGGCTTGGTTGGTGCATCAGTCAAACTTGGATTTTTCATCGTTTCTGGATGGGGAGGCTCATCAACCTTGCTGCTGAGTGGCTCGAATTTGTTGCTGAGTTTTAATGCGGGAAAGTCATTTAAGTCTGGCGTTGTCCTGCGGGGAGATGATTTCTTGATTTTCTTGAAGGGGGACTGCAGTGGTGAGTCAGAGTCGTTGTCGGTGTCGCTGTCCGTGTCTATGTCCAAAGTTTCGTCGGGGTGAAAAAGTTGCTGTATCTTTACTTTGGCTGCCTTCAAGAGTTGGGTCGTTTGTTTGGAGACATTTCCTTCATTATAGACGTTCGCCTGCAGAGGTATGTCAGAGATGAATTTCTCGAGGTAGGCCTTGATTCCTACGAGAGTAGGTTCGTCGACCGCTTCATCGAGTCTTTTCTTGATGTAATGGTAGTCATAACGGTATTTGTCGAGTATTGCCTGGAAACGTGGGTCCTTGGATCGATATCTATATCCTGGTCTATCCTTCCGAGAGGAAGTCGTCGAGGTAGTTGAAGCCGGAGAAATAGAAGCGCTGCCCTGGGGGACGGTTTCGATGACGGGGGAAACCCCGCCGGCCCTGAAAAGGGCCTCTACGCCGTTATCCCCGGGAGCGTTCATTTTCCTCCGCGGAGAGCGCATGGACATCTCAGCACGGAGCGGAGCAGGGAGAAAACACGTCTGTCGGGTTCAGTAGGCCCATCTATCCCTTTTAAAGATCTATGGCTGACACCCCCCCCCACACACACACTTCCCCTAGAAGGATAATTCTGTCCTTACAAGTGACCAAAGTATTCCTTCATTTTACAGGTTTGCTTTAAGTGAACCTTGTTTGTTTATTTTTAATTAAATCTGTTTACTATGCAGTTAATTGCAACAAGTATTAAAAACTCCACGAATTCTTTTATTATGTAGAATGAATATCAGATTTTATGTTCTGAAATAATGCTTAATACGTAATTACTCGTAAACTAAACAAGAACGAGCTTATTGTAGTTGCAAATTATATTACTAAACACAGTCACTAAGACATCTTCATAGCTGCAACATATGCCAAATTCATCATTACCTCTTTACAATAAGCAATATTAATGCTTTGTATTGGTAGGTCATTCAGCGGTGTTCTACCAAGGAAATCGCTGGTTCTACCACCATAGTTTCCAAAATATTATTTCAGTCGGTAAAGCTTTAACAACTGTAAATTACATAACATTTGTGTTTTGTAAAACTTTTTAAGTTAAAAAAAAGAAAGAAATGCAAGCGTTTAGGTGCAACTGAGTTGGATTAGAGAAAAAATTACAGAATTACTAAGTTAAATCACAGAAACACTTCAGAGAGAAAAAAAAAACAAAAAAAAAAAACGCTAAACGTAGACTTTTACATTAAAGTTAATTTAAGTCAATCGTTTTCTTCACTTGACATATATTTTTTTTCCCAATGGGAGGGGTTTAATCCCTAAAACCCTCCCCTTGGATACGGCTCTGGTCATACACATTCATATGTATTGTGTGCATAGAACAGTTTCATCCTTAATTCATGATATGATACCACTGTGAGCCATTACAATGTAAAAAAAAGAAGAAGAAGAAGAAATAGTGTAAATGAAAGTGCAAATTTGATATGAACATCAGTGAGACAATGTTAGCGATTCTATTGAAAATTAGAAAGAAAAATATTGCGGAAAGCTGAATTGCAAATGTTGAAATTGAAGGCGTTATGTCACAGTTATGTAGCGCGTCCTCCGGTGAGATTTAAAGGAATACGTGATTGGTTAGATTACTTCGATTCAATATCGGTAGAGACAAACGTTGTTTCAAACAAGAGAATATGCATGCACGCAAGTAAAAAACTGAAAAATGTACGTAATTCGAATTACAAGTATAATTTTTTTCTTTTAAAGTGTTGTAGCGCCATCTGTTGTTTTTTGAATGTACAAAAAATGGTAGAACCAACTGCTTTTGTCGCTTCTTTAAAAAACAGTGGTTCTGTCATTCAACAGTGTTGTATGGAAACGAAGAAAAGAAATTATAATGAAGGAATTTCATTATTAATATTCTACAGTAACACTTACAAATATCCGTTTAGAGCCGAAAATGAAATTTATTTAGTTAAAAAAATAATAACTATTATCATCATGAATAAAAGGAAACTACTAATTAAAAAAAGACGACAAGCAATTATATGCGCAATACCGCCCTTAATTTCATTTAGAAATAGATGATATTGTTTTTAAACATTAACACCTTTTGTAATTACATACGTTGACGGATCGTGGAATGCCGTGTCTGAATAAATGTAAGCGGCGAAATTTAACAGAACTCGAAAGATCATGGACAAAAATCAAATCATAAACGCAAAATTGATTATGCATGTATTTACCGCCAGATGACACTGCTTATGAAGCAATGAACAAAATACCGAGGAGCTGAAGCTGTAGCACAAAACCGGCAAATTATTTAGCATATGAGCTCCCAGTATCATAAACTAATTGTCCTCCTGCTCATACCTGAAAATCAAGTTAGGTAGCATGGCATTTTAAATATTAAGAAAAAAATGAATTGCATGAATAACAACGAAGCATCGTTTTTTTTTTTTTTAATACTTTTTTTGTAGTTTTAAATAATGGTAGTAAAAAATTAATAATTTTTTTACACAAAATTTATTAAGGGCTTATTTTTATGCACGACCAATTAAAGGGGAAGAGGGTTGATCATGACGCAAATGACTTGGCTCTCATTCGGTGGATATTCCGTAGCATTTCAGAGTTTGCGTCTTAGCTAATTGGGGGTGACTTTACTGATGGCAAAAGAAAGTTTTAACTCGGAAGATCACACACTAATAGTAAAATATGTATAGATTAAAGGCAAGCAACTTGTTATAGACCTTTGATGGCAAGTACATGGAGTGTCTGCCATACTTGGGACTGTAAAAAAAGATTTCTGGCCATCCAAAATAAATAAATAAATAAATAAAATGTGAAAACAAATTAGAGAAATGAAACGACGCGGAAAAAAAATGTTTATTTGTCAATACAGGTTGGTAAGACAATTTTTATACATCCTTAGGCTAGAAAAAGTCTGGCATAGACAAACTCTGTTAGCGAACTTCCTTGCAATCTATAGAATTTCCATGCGATTGTAGAAACTCACAGAAAAAACTCTTCAAAAAATAACAATAGTTTATTTCAGTTAAGTTTGAACTCTTTGCAGTTTATTTTGCAATGATTATTTTGAATTCATGGGTTTCAATCAACGCTTTTTGTTTCAAATAAAGCGTTATGCAGCTATTGCAAATGAAAATATTCGGCATTAGCATTAAATTTCAATTTTACCCGAGTTCTGCAACGAAACGCATCGTTTGCGGAAGGATCCAGCGACGGGGAGTTTTGGGCTTAAAAACTTCCCATAACCCTTTGATTAGAAACAACCCTAATCAACCCAAATATGCTAATTTATGTACCTGCAAGACACTCGTGGTCTAACCTCCCCTCCCTGACCCAGAAGGAAAAAATCTGGCTGAGCAAGTGGTTTGCTGCCTTACGACTTGGAAATCGAGGATATTTTTTATTTTTAATAACAATGAGCGTACTTAAATCTCATTTCCAACAATAGATAGCGTTGCTTGTGAGACTGTGATTGAGATCCTAATAAAGGATCTTTACTAATACACTTGGTTACTTGAGGTTATTTGACACCATCGTTGCCTATGTTTGATACAACCCTTGCAAAATTTTCATACACCGTTTAAATTTTTGAATGGTTGTGTATCGCCATCTGTCGCCGCAAATAGTAACTAAATATACTATACAAGGAATAAGTTTTTCTGTTCTCCCAAGTGTAATAGTTTAGGAGTTACACAACAAAAATCAATGGGAAACTGCAAAATGTGATAAGAATATGTCAATTGTTAGGAAGGTTTTTAATAGCTACACAATGGGCACAGAAGCACCCTTCAAAAGGGTTTTAGTATAAGATAGTGATGTTCTTTGAAACGGCTTTTTGTTCAGTCGATAATAACTTAGGTGGGCCTGGCACACAAGAATCGTTAGTTTTTTTTTGTTGAGCAATCCCGGTTGCTAATTGTTTTCACTTGACCGTCCTTGGCGTCCGGTTCCTTTTTCAATCCCACCTTCCTCTGCAGGCGCGACTGTCCCCCGGTCCTGAACAATCCGCTTCTCCTGGTCGGCGGCGTCCACGTCCTACACACAAGCACGATCACACACATACGCACACGCGTGGCTTTGCACACATACAAGCCAACGTGCACTTATGCAGGTCTACGCACACACACAATCCTACACATACTGCCTAAGAGGTGGGGCATGCTTGGGGGGACAGGAGCCGTTTCTAGAAACAATAACTCCAATGACTCGGGTCCTATCGCAGCTCGTGATTGCGAAAAACATAATTTGAATTCAAAATTTCAGAATTCAAATTTTATTAATTAATTAATTTATTTATTTATTTGAGTAATCACGATGGCTGATTGTTCTCATTTCACCTTCCCTGGCGTCCGGTTCCTTTTTCATCTTGGACCAGGGGCCACTGCAGCACCATCGCCCATCGGCCTCAGCAGACGCGCCTCCAAGGTCCTGACCACTGTCATCCGGAATGCAGTGGCGTGCATGTCCTACACACGCGCGCGTTCATACATACTAACACACATACACGCTGACACACACACAAGCCTTTACACACATACACTTAGGTCTACGAACACACACAGGCATAGCCTACACATGCACGCACGCACGCCTACACACACACACACACACACACACACGCTTGTACATACGTAACAGCCCAGCAGGAGGGGCAGGCTTGAGGGGACAGAAGCCGTTTCTAGTAACAATATCTCCAATGAGTAGGATTCTGCCAGTGCTGTAACCAGACTTATGTTTTGGGAAGGATTTTACAAAAAGGTTTCTCTTGAAATCTACATGATCCGTGATATTCGATTTCATTTAAATATTCTATTGGTTTTTGTTACAATAGGTTAGATTAATGAGAGAATGCTACTACAAAGGTATTAACATGCTCAAATGTAAAAGATGACATATCTATTGAAGGAAGCAAAAAAATGATTTATGCATTGCATAACTTCACCCCCTGTTAAATATTTGATGTATTTTTAATAATTCAAAAAATAGATGCGAGTACTCATATACGCTCATTCGAAGTAATACTTCTTTATTCCTATGTTTTGACCATTGATAAAAATATATTAAATTTCGAATTTGCGTGCTTCAAACTAAAAAAATTGCGATGTTTTCATTAGCGCCGGTATTTGGTAACGCTGCATTTTTTTGTACGAAATGATGTTCACAATAAATACACCAAAAATTAAAGCTACAGATAAAACACTGATTTTGTACAATTCGCTAAAGGTAATAATGTCATTCTTTAAAAAAAGAAATTGATAAACGGATAAAGAAAGAAAGAATGCTGCGGACACTTACTGCTGAGATAAATTCATTTTAACTATTAGTTTGTGGCCACTCTCAGCTTCATTCCGATGACGTCTGCCTCCAGCTCGGTTATTCGCTATTCCTGACTGAGGAGTTCTAATAAGAACGAAACTGCAGTCTCAGGATGCGATAACCGGGCTGTCTGGTATGTTGTAATAATGAGTTTAAAAACAAAAGTAGAAAAATATTTTAAGACATATTGTGGAATACTATCAAAAACTTCTAAACGGGGTTTGAACCCTGAAAACCCACCTCTTAAATATGGCCATGCTTCATACACAATTTTAACCAATCTAAGCGAAAATTAAGATGTTAACATTTAGCGTAATATTGTCCTTCCATCCACGGAGTTAGCGTAGGCGCGGCGCGTATACTATCGGGATCATGTGTCACCCTCTATTCGAGAAGTTCTATTTTTGGTTTCCGTAGCGTGTGTAAGTAGGCTTAACGTGTAAAAGTAATGCATTTCATTTAATTACTTAATTTTTTTTCTTTAAAATTGTTTTTCGCTCCTATTAAAAAAGTACACAAACAATAATAAAGAAAATTGACCTCTTTTTGAGAAAGTACAATTATCTGAATTTTTGATTATCCGAATAGGCTTTGGTCCAAATTGGGAATTGAAAGTAACGAACAAGACATCTGGCGAGAAAATCTAAATCGGATAAGATGGCGATTGCCCATTGCTTGAAGCGTTAAGGTTTTAAGCAAAGGAAGAAAATCTTATGTGTTTATATTAGCTTATTGACTGAAAATAAAAAGTTCTCAGGCTGTTGTGTTTGCAAAAACTATTGTTCCAGAGTTAATCTTAAAGATAAATCTGAAAAAGGCATCTAAAAAAAATTGTCTTGTTACTCAACATATTCACGATCTTTCTTCTGTTCATGTAAGTGCGGCAAGTTGGGAACGAAAATATTTTGCAATTTAAATCACTCGGAAAACTGACCCTGAATTATTATTCCCAGTTGCGTTATCAGTAAAAGAGCAGAATAATGAATGTGTAAGCACATACCAATACAAGGAAACGCTTACTAGTGAAAAAAAAAAAAAAGAATCGATAAATCTAGAGTTTTTGAATTCTTAATGAATTAAGAACAACCAAATCGAAATATAGATTGCATAGAATATGAAAAAAAGCAAGTATATCACTAAAAATAATTAGAAAAGTAATGTTTCCCAGTAGCTTAATAACATAGCATAAGATAATAGCAAACAAGTTGGTTTCGTTTCTTTCCTTTTTTTTCAGCTCCACCTATAGTTACTTTCCGTTTTCAATTGATTCGGAAAAATAGAGTTCTAATGCTTACATTGGCCATGTTTAAAGATCCAACCTCCGTATTTTTCCCTTTTTGACTCTTTTTTGTTTTTCTGCCAGGTCTTCGGGGGCTCCAGGCACACGGGAAATCTCCCTCCCTTTTGGTTTCGTGAGCCGCTGCAAGCAGAAATTCATCAAAAAGAAGCTACTTGCCCTCGATGCTGACGGTCAGGGGACGTCCGCAGAGAACTTCTTCGTACCATCCTGTTGCGTGTGTCACGTGACGCGGAATGAACAGAAACAATGACCCTCGAGTTGGACTGGATAGGAAAGCCGTGTCGAGATGTTTCGTTCCTGACTCCAAGCGTGAGGAATATGTTTGTCAGAAAGAAATTGGATGGAAGGAATTGCCAAGGGCATTGCCAAATATAACAGCTACCTGAATTAGAAGCTAAAGACCAAACTATGTGTGACAATTGTTGCTGCTGCGTTATGAACATGCTTTTTCGATAGAGCTAAAATGGATTAGTTTCTGGTGATGCTTAATGTGTTCATTGGCACAATCAGAATGTTTTGTTATAGTTATTAGAGTGGAAAGTGCACATACGAATTCTAATGCGCAAGGGTGAATCTGAAAAACTGATTGCAATTTCAAGAGGTTATATAGTGTACCTGGGAGATTCTGAACCACATAGCATTGCAGTGTTGGAAATGCTTTCATCATGCGGTAGAGGGTGGTCTACAGGAATACGTTTACAAAAACACGTAAACGTCAAAAGTTTTCCCGGTACTTTTCCGTTCATTTGGTTTGGCGACTTTATTTAATTTGACAAGGTAATTATAAAAAAATTGCTTCAAGCGATTGGCAATCTCTGAAAGTATGTGGTGGTCCTATAATTTATAAATTTAAGTTGTTGAATGTCGTCAACTACGAAATTCTTAGTTTGCATTAGCGATCAATGAATTAAATTGATAAAAAATAAAATATGTTCCAAGTGGCGTACCTTTTTCGGAAAAGAACTGTTTATTTTATTGTTACTGAATACATGAAATTAACTTGCTCTGATACATTCATAGTTCGTTTGTTATACACTTCAAATGTTAAGAAGCAGATCTTTTCAATTAAATTAAAGAACACTTTCATTTTTGATGCCTTATTTCGCGTCGCATGCTCAATACGTTATCTGTATCAAAAAATGAGTTTCTTGTAACCCCAAAACATGTACTTGAATCGATTTTCGATTTTTGCTTCATTCATGATAATTTGGACCGGAAAGGCAAACCGTGTCGAGACGTTTCGTTCCTGGCGCCAAGCGTGAGGAATATGTTTGCGAGGAAGAAACCTGCAGGAAGGAAGAAGCCAAGGATATTGCCAAATGTCACAGCTACCTAACTAGAAGCTACAGACCAAACTATGTGTGGCAAATGTTGCTGCTGCGTTAAAAGCATGCTTTTTTTGACAGGGCTAAAGTGGATTAATTCTTGGTAATGATTTTTGCATTAGCGATCAATGAATTAAAATGGCCAAAAAAAAAAATGCTCCAAGTGACGCACCTTTTTCGGAGAAGAACCGTTTTTTCCTTTTGTGCGGAATGTATGAAATCAGCTTGCATTGATGCATTCATAGTCTGTTCTTTAAACACTTCAAATGCTAAGAAGCAAATCTTTTCAATTAAAGTAAAGAACACTTTCTTTTTAGACGGCATATTTCGCGTCGCTTGCTTTATCTGTGTCAAAAAATGAGTTTCTTGTAACCCCAAAACATGTACTTGAATCGATTTTCGATTTTTGCTTCATTCATGATAATTTTCTAATCTAGAAATAACTTATTCATTGCAAGCCCTACTCTAAGAGAAAACTTTTCTGTTTTCGAACTTCCGTAGAACGCTATCGATTAAAGAATGAATTTTTGACCCCACAATGCTTTTTATTTCGTATCCTCTAAGTGTTTTCTATTACTTCTTAAAGTCTGGCCAATTTTTTCAGAACCACCATCTTTTCAGTGGTATATAGATGCACCTTCTTGAAACATGCCTTCAACAAGTACACGCTGGATTTGTCTAAATGATGTTTGCAAAAATAAAATGAGCGAAAAAATAACAATCCAAAATTCTGAATCGGCTGCTCCATGAGCCCAACCCGCTTGGAGGGGAGGGGGCTAATAACTCCTCAACTCTCTTCCAAACACTATGATAAGTTACATGAAATACACCGCCAGCTCAGTCGTTAAATCTGATGACTGCAGGCGGTAACTTATTGAAAATACCATGCCTTGCCTTCAATTTTTTAGTTGAACCGATCCATTGCTTCTGTCACTCGTCTGGTCAGTGCGAATTCTATATTAGGTACCAGTTTGTTTGGTACCCAAGAAGCATTAACTCATCGGATTTTGCTCGGCCGGTCATCGACTCCTCCTAAACTCATCGCGTAATGAACGCTGATATCGTTCCGATCAGAATCCGAGAACGGTTTTCGATGAGCTGTTTTTTGTCGGAAAACTATATCATTCGATCAAATTTTCCGATGAAAATTTGCCGAACTGCATTTCATCGGAAAAAAAGATCGTAACGATCAAATTTCCCGATGAAAATTTTCCGAGCTGCATTTCATCGGAAAAACAGATCGTAACGATCAAATTTTCCGATGAAAATTTGCCGAGCGAAATTTTATCGAAAAACGAAATTGTAACGATCAATTTTTCCGATGAAAATTTGCCGAGCTACATTTCATCGGAAAAAGAGATCATAACGATCAAATTTTCCGATGGAAATTTCCCGCGTTACATTTCATCGAAAAAAAAGTTGGTTGTTTAAATTTTCCGATAAAAATTTTCCCAATCTAAAATTTTTGGAAATCTTCCAACTGTTAAAATGGGATAAGTTTTATTTTTCGAATAATCCGACTATTGATCAAACGTAAGGCTATACGAATCAACATTCAGGGTTTAGAATCGGAGGAAAAATGACTGACTTTGACTCCGAATCCGACTCCTGGATTTTGGAAGGGTTTACTCCGATTTGCTGCAAAATCAATTCAACTTTAACTCCACGATTCCAACCCCGATTACCTCACTGGAATTGCGAACAAACCCACTCTTGAATGATTTCTCTCTATCTCCAAAACAATTCCACTCCGTTCAATTTGACTCCAAAATTACCGACTCCGACTCTGTTTTCGGGCAAAATGATCGACTCCGATTCTTCACTAGCTGGCGCCACAAGTATATTCACTGAATAAATTCTCACTATCCGTCCAGAAATCTGTCATAGCCTTGACCCCCGATAGATGGCGCCACAAATGATTTTCCATTTAATGGGCGGTAATTTACTGAATATTACTTTCCTCCTTGCAAAGAGCATTACTTGTCTAGTGGTTAGCATATGAATCTCGTATTCAAGAAGTCCAGGGTTCGATTCCCGGTTAAATCGACTTAGATTGAACTCGTGAATCACGTTCATCAAAAGTAAGAAATTAAAAAAAACAAGTTATTAAAAAAAATTAAAATATATTGAATAATTGTACCAACTGACGTCAACCGAAAATACCCCATCCTGAAAGTTTTCAAGATGGCGGAAGGATCACTTGATCATCCAAGATGGCGGACCCCCCCCCCCCCCCTTCCCACTGATAATTTTTTTTCCTCCTGCTTGTCCCTATATCGCGGTTGTTAGTACTTCTCATCGTATTTTCATCCTAAATTCATCGCCTCGGAACAGTACTGCTCGTATATTCCTCCAAATCTCATCGTATTTTCATCCAAAATTCATCGCCTTTGGGCTTGTTAAGGTATTTTTATTTTTTTGCAAGCATGGTTTTTCTTAATGACTACATCTGTGCTTTGCATTTGATTTCTCTTCTGCTTCTTTTTTTTCCTGCAGTTTCAAGGTACAAGATTTGTTATAACTATTGCATTTACCCCCTGATTTGGTACTCTAGGGATTCATATTAATTTGTTTCTTATTTTGGTACTTGATGTGTGCGATTATTGCATGTTGAAATAGTTTATCTTCAAAACTGGAATTGATAAGCTAGCCAAAAGGATAGATTCAGCAGCAATTGAAGATGATATATCATCCAATGTTGCACTTGGAGCATTAAAATTTCTGTTTAAGAGAAAGTTTGGCACAGAAAAAGATAAGTTGAAGTTAATACTGATATTATTCACATAGAAATAGATAAGAAAAACATTTAAAATAACAGAAAATATACTGACCAAGAATTACCCCGAAGGATCTGAATTACCCCACTAAACTGGGATATAAATCAGTATACTTTTAATACTCATTATTTTTAAAAAGAAGACAAAATGTATGTTGGTGTGAAAAGCTTAGACTATTTGCGATTAAAAAACAGCACAAACAAAATTGTTTCTTTAAAAGTGCTTCACATGCACGAATCTTGAAAAAAATCACTACTTTCCGAGACGATCTTTTCTAAAGATGTTTTTATAGAAGTGTGAAAACTTTTTTTTTTCTATTATTTACTTTACTGTTGCATGGTTTTTGACTTTGATACAGGAAAATTAAATGTACAAGATGACATATTTTTTTTTTTTGCAGAAACATTTTTTAACAGTAAAAAAATTAGTGACGATTATTTACCCCGAAAAGAGAGTGACCCATATTTCCCCCGGGTGATCCTACTTTTTTATTTTTATTTATTTATTTATTTTTAACGAATCATGCAGTTTTTTGAGTTGGATGCAACAGCAAAGCGGCGGCGGCGGTTCTAAACTACAGCATTTCTAGCTTATAGTTAAATACGGTCCGGGTGATTATCATTAAAGTTTCATTTCAAAGAACTTTAATTTACAAATTACAGGTCCAAATGACTATATTTCGCCAGAATAATTGTAAAGTCATGAGAATTGGTATGGTGAAGGAAAAAAATTGTTCTGAAGTATGCCGATAGATGACGCAGTCTGTTACAGAATTAACTGTTGCGGAGTTTTAATTACTAAGTAAGACCTGGGGAAAAGAGATTCATCGTGATGCTAATATTAAATCAATATCTCATCAATTCATACATGAGGTCAGAATTTTTTTTGGAATACTCCATCTCCATTCAAATCGGCTCTTACGGGAGCATATCGTCTGCGATGTTGTTCGAATTCCAGCACACCAATTTCTCTTTCGAATCTTACGCACTAAAAAAAACCCTCTTCCCAACCAACTGCTTGCCAAAAAAGCTCCCCCCTCCCTCTTTTTGTTGCCATGTGATGTCCTTCCTGCCCTTTCACTAAAAACCTAAAAAAAAAAAAATATAAGAAAAAAAAATTTTGCGTAAAAAATTTGTTTTATTATTATTTTTTTTGCATTGCTTGGCCCGGAAGCCGTACATTTTTTCCCCTCTCTCATCACCAAAAAATGTCTATTTATTGCAAGTTTTCTTACTCCCAGGCCCGGATCTGCGTTCCCGCAGATCCCGCAGTTTGGAGGGGGGGGGGCACTTCCTTATGGGGCCCAACGGCCCAAGAAATTGGCAGTAAAAATAAGAAAACACGAACACTAAGCCTTATTAATGCTGCAAATATATACTTCTGGCTCCTGGGGAGGGGCCATACACAGTTTGTTGCAGGGGGGCCCAAAATTTATAGATCCAGGGCTGCTTACTCCGTTACCGATAACAGGTATATGGGATTCCTTTCCAGCAGGGCTATGGAGTCGAAGAGTCGGAGTCGGATTGATTTTGGGGTGAAGGAGTCGGAGTCGGAGTTGTTAGAAAACATGCTGACTCCGACTCCGACCTTCTTTTTTTCCTTCCTTTTCACTGACTCTCCTTGCATTTTTTAAAGACTGACTACCAATCGGTTCGATTACATGTATAAAAAGATACTAATGAGAAAATAACTGCCATTATGGCAATCAGCTAGCTGGAGTGCTTACCGAACTTTCTGTAGCAGTCCCCTACTTTCCTTGTTTTTTAACTTAACCAATAGCAACTGTCAGCAAACGGTTTGTTGCCTAACATTTTCAAGTAATCACTTTCAAATAAAAATAGAAATATAGTGTTTTATTCGATCTCAGTTATATATAAAATAGTAAAAGAAACGTAGCAAATTAGCAAGTCGAGGCCCGTAGCTAAGGTTGAAACGTTTAATTGTGATCGGCAATTTCAAAAAAGTTCTGGCGTAAAAGCACGAATCCAAAAGATCCGATGAAATAATCTTATGTTTTTTTCTTTATTAAGACTATTTCTATAGGCTTGGTTCTCACTAAAAAGTATGGAACAAAATAAGTGTAAAAGAATTCATGATTACAACACTCAATAGTTGCAGTTAATCTCAAAATCTTCATATTAAGGTTAATTCTAAAGCCGCCAATAAAATTTAAATTAAAAATTTAGCGAAGAAGAAATACAGGTATAGTAAAAGCTATTCGTATGGATTTGCATACCGCCGCATTTTGTGTAAAATTAGCTCCTGACGTATATGTGCCCTATTTTCGTTGAAATTTCATTGATGAAATATAATTTTAAATATGTTCGCGAAAATTTTCAGAATTAAAATATTTATATTTTTTCTAAACTCTGAAATTATTTTTGGGTGTCATCTACCAGATCGGGGCAAACTATCCCCTCTCAAGAACTTGGATTTAGAAAAGAAGCTTTTATTTCTCTCAAGTTACAGCTTTCAAAAATTGAAACCACACGATTTGATCAATATCAATTTGTATATAAATTTACTATTTGCATTAAAGGGAGTCAAATTAAAAGTAATCCTTTTCACATTTTTTAAAAGGGATTTTTAAGTCATCTCACTTTTTAACTCGTAACTATTGGAAAATATTATTTTTAAATTTTTCTAACGTTGTATGCGTCTTGGGTTTACAATAAAAAACAAAATGCGAAATCGTCATTAAAAGGAATTAATATTTCAATCTCTGTTTAGAGGTTTTCCCCCTTCCCCTCAAGGGAGAGAGGGAGTAGAAAAAGTACAATTAAAATAATATAAAAAAATCCGGAGTCGGAGTCGGAGTTGGAGTCGGGCGTTTCAAAATCCAGGAGTCGGAGTCGGCCATTTTCCTTCCGACTCCGCAGCCCTGCTTTCCAGGCCTGTTAAATACTTCATGTGTTTGTTGTCATTACTCACCACATTCGTACAAGAATCAGCTAAGATTTTTTCAAATCTGGTGTGGAACATGGTGTTTTGCTCTTCGAATAATCAGTTTGTCTTGGAACAAGGTGAAGGGCATAACGAAAAATTAATGCCAACTAATCCGTTAGGTGCATGTATTATTAACCTCCTGTTTTTCTCCTGACATCAATACTGTTATCGCGGTCAACACTAATAAATTGCTCGCAAACCCCTGGAATCTATTGTACCTTTCTTGCGAACATCACTTTCGCATAACTACGATTTCTTATCGTATGCTTTTTCCGTTTAATTCAATCGAAATTAGAGTTCCTATTTCTGCGCCATCTATTGGCATACTGTCTAACTTTTATTTTCCTTCGCACAAAGTCCCCTGTTCTAGCGAAGTATCCAGGCATTCGGACCGGCAGTGTTTAAAGTTAGAAGATTTTGATAACGGGACTTTAGTTAAAATCATCCGGTATATTTAAATTTTTCAAATGATTTATCCACAGAATGATAAAACACTGCTATGAGCAGCACACATTTTTTGACTAGTACTATAAATGGAACGACACAGAGAAGAGTTTAGAAATTAGAACTTCCTTGCGTTTAGTACTTTTTCTTTGCGAAAAGGAAAAAACATTTCTTCTCCAGCCATTAAAGAATAAGTTATTAAAAATGACAAATTTAAATAACTCTAATATGTATTGAAATCGGTTTCTAGGGGGAAAATATCTGAGTCCCCACTTAAAAATTTGTATGTTTGCGCCCATGTAATCACGCTTTTGATTCCAAAAGAAACATAATAAGTAATTTGTTACGGAAAAAGTGGTGAATATCTAGTCTGCATTATTTTGTTTTTAACATTATAAACGGGAGAACAATCGATAGAGAGAAACTCAACACACGGGATGAAATAACAATAACGGCATTGAAGAAATTCGCGCCGGCGACAAAAATTATTAAACGCGGGAAAACATTAAATTCGGGAGTAACAGATGTGTTGATTCAAATGCTAAGCGAATATTCGAGAAGAGCACTTAAAACTTCAAGAGAAATAACAGTAAATCCTCGAATTGGCTTAGGAAAAGATGACGCCTTTTGAAAATGACAGAAAATAAATTCTAGTACCAAGAGGGAAACTAGTGATAATCGCTTGAAAGTGCAAAATAATAAAAAAATCTAAGTTTAACTTTTTAGAATATCAGTCAATTGCCAGTTTATTTCCAGACGAGAAGCCTTATATACCTCAATAGGTTCATTGACCGTGTTAGTTATCTCTTTTATTCTAATATTCCTTCTCTTGCAGGTTGGTTCTAGGATATCCTACAACCACTTGTATATAGAATTAATAAGTGTATGCTCAGGACAAGCGCGGCTGAATCCGTGCAAGAAATCTCGTATTTTAATGTCTCAGTGCCATTAGAACATGAATAAAGATTCAGTGAAAATGAGCTTGATATTAATTATTCAGTAATCTGCAATTATAGATCTTTGATGGCAAGTACATGGAGTGTCTGCCATATTTGGCACTGTAAAAAAAAGTTTTCTGGCCATCCAAAATAAATAAATAAATAAAATTTGAAAACAAATTAAATAAATGAAACGACGCGGAAAAAAATATTTATTTGTCTATACAGGTTGGTAAAAATATTTTTGTTCCTCCTTAGGCTAGAAAAAGTCTGGCATAGACAAACTCTGTTAACGAGCTTCCTTGCAATCTATAGAATTTCCACGCGATTGTAGAAACTTACAGAAAAAACTCATAAAAAAATTACAGTAGTTTATTTCATTTAAGTTTGAACTCTTTGCAGTTTATTTTGCAATGATTATTTTGAATTCATGGGTTTCAATCAACGCTTTTTGTTTCAAATAAAGTGTTATGTAGCTGTTGCAAATGAAAATATTCGGCATTAGCACTAAATTTCAATTTTCCCCGAGTTCTGCATCGAAACGTATCGTTTGCGGAAGGATCCAGCGAAGGGGAGTTTTGAGCTTAAAAACTTCCCATAACCCTTTGATTAGAAACAACCCTAATCAACCCAAATATGCTGATTTATGTACCTGCAAGACACTCGTGGTCTAACCTCCCCTCCCCGACCCAGAAGGAAAAAATCTGGCTGAGCAAGTGGTTTGCTGCCTTACGACTTCGAAATCGAGGATATTTTTTATTTTTAATAACAATGAGCGTACTTAGATCTCATTTCCAACCATAGATAGCGTTGCTTGTGAAACTGCGATTGAGATCCTAATAAAGGATCTTTACTAATACACTTGGTTACTTGAGGTTATTTGACACCATCGTTGCCTATGTTTGATACAACCCTTGCAAAATTTTCATACACCGTTTAAATTTTTGAATGGTTGTGTATCGCCATCTGTCGCCGCAAATAGTAACTAAATATACTATTCAAGGAATAAGTTTTTCTTTTCTCCCAAGTGTAATAGTTTAGGAGTTACACAACAAAAATCAATGGGAAACTGCAAAATGTGATAAGAATATGTCAATTGTTAGGAAGGTTTTTAATAGCTACACAATGGGCACAGAAGCACCCTTCAAAAGGGTTTTAGTATAAGATAGTGATGTTCTTTATGACGGCTTTTTGTTCAGTCGATAATAACTTAGGTGGGTCTGGCACACAAGAATCGTTAGTTTTTTTTGTTGAGCAATCAGGGTTGCTAATTGTTTTCACTTGACCGTCCTTGGCGTCCGGTTCCTTTTTCAATCCCACCTTCTTCTGCAGGCGCGACTGTCCCCCGGTCCTGAACAATCCGCTTCTCCTATTCGGCGGCGTCCACGTCCTACACACAAGCACGATCACACACATACGCACACGCGTGGCTTTGCACACATACAAGCCAACGTGCATTTATACAGGTCTACACACACACACAAGCCTACACATACTGCCTAAGAGGAGGGGCATGCTTGGGGAAACAGAAGCAGTTTCTAGAAACAATAACTCCAATGACTAGGTTCCTATCGCAGCTCGTGATTGCGAAAAACATAATTTGAATTCAAAATTTCAGAATTCAAATAGATTTTATTTATTAATTAATTAATTAATTAATTTTTTCGACCAATCACGATGGCTTATTGTTCTCATTTCACCGTCCCTGGCGTCCGGTTGATTTTTCATCTTGGACCAGGGGCCTCTGCAGCACCATCGTCCATCGGCCTCAGCAGGCGCGCCTCTTAGGTCCTGACCACTGTCCCCCGAAATGCAGTACATACACGCTGACACACACACACGCCTTTACACACATACACTCAGGTCTACGAACACACACAGGCATAGCCTACACATGCGCGCACGCACGCCTTCACACACACACACACACACACACACACACACGCTTGTACATACGTAACAGCCCAGCAGGAGGGGCAGGCTTGAGCGGACAGAAGCCGTTTCTAGTAACAATAACTCCAATGAGTAGGGTTCTGCCAGTGCTGTAACCAGACTTTTGTTTTGGGGAGGGTTTTACAAAAGGGTTTCTCGTGAAATCTACATGATCCGTGATACTCGATTTCATTTAAATATTCTATTGGTTTTTGTTACAATAGGTTAGATTAATGAGAGAATGCTACTTTAAAGGTATTAACATGCTCAAATGTAAAAGATGACATATCTATTGAAGGAAGCAAAAAAATGATTTATGCATTGCATAACTTCACCCCCTGTTATATTTGATGTATTTTTAATAATTCAAAAAATAGATGCGTGTACTCATATACGCTCTTTCGAAGTAATTCTTCTTTATTCCTATGTTTTGACCATTGATAAAAGTATATTAAATATCGAATTTGGGTACTTCAAATTTAAAGAATTCCGATGTTTTCATTAGCGCCAGTATTTGGTAACGCTGCATTTTTTTGTACGAAATGATGTTCACAATAAATACAACAAAAATTAAAGCTACAGATAAAACTGATTTCGTACAATTCGCCAAAGGTAATAATGTCATTCTTTAAAAAAAGAAATTGATACAGATAAATAAAGAATGCTGCGGACACTTACTGCTGAGATAAATTCACTTTATCTATCAGTTTGTGGCTACTCTCAGCTTCATTAGCTCGGTTATTCGCTATTCCTGACTGAGGAGTTCTAATAAGAACGAAACTGCAGTCTCAGGATACGATAACCGGGCTGTCAGGTATGTTGTAATAATGAGTTTAAAAACAAAAGCAGAAAAATATTTTAAAACATATTGCGGAATACTATCAAAAACTTCTAAACGGGGTTTGAACCCTGAAAACCCACCTCTTAAATATGGCCATGCTTCATACACAATTTTAACCAATCTAAGCGAAAATTAAGATGTTAACATTTAGCGTAATATTGTCCTTCCATCCACGGAGTTAGCGTAGGCGCGGCGCGTATACTATCGGGATCATGTGTCACCCTCTATTAGAGAAGTTCTATTTTTGGTTTCCGTAGCGTGTGTAAGTAGGCTTAACGTGTAAAAGTAATGCATTTCATTTAATTACTTAATTTTTTTTCTTTAAAATTGTTTTTCGCTCCTATTAAAAAAGTACACAAACAATAATAAAGAAAATTGACCTCTTTTTGAGAAAGTACAATTATCTGAATTTTTGATTATCCGAATAGGCTTTGGTCCAAATTGGGAATTGAAAGTAACGAACAAGACATCTGGCGAGAAAATCTAAATCGGATAAGATGGCGATTGCCCATTGCTTGAAGCGTTAAAGTTTTAAGCAAAGGAAGAAAATCTTATGTGTTTATATTAGCTTATTAACTGAAAATAAAAAGTTAATCTTAAAGATAAATGTGAAAAAGGCATCTAAAAAAAAACTTGTCTTGTCACTCAACATATTCACGATCTTTCTTCTGTTCATGTAAGTGCGGCAAGTTGGGAACGAAAATATTTTGCACTTTAAATCACTCGAAAAACTGACCCTGAATTATTATTCCCAATTGCGTTATCAGTAAAAGAGCAGAATAATGAATGTGTCAGCGCATACCAGTACTAGGAAGCGCTTACTATTAAAAAAAAATCGATAAATCTGGAGTTTTTGAATTCTTAATGAATTAAGAGTAACCAAATCCAAATATGATTGCATAGAATATGAAAAAAAAGCAAGTATATCACTAAAAATAATTAGAAAAGTAATGTTTCCCAGTAGCTTAATAACATAGCATAAGATAATAGCAAACAAGTTGGTTTCGTTTCTTTCCTTTTTTTTTCAGCGCCACCTATAGTTACTTTCCGTTTTCAATTGATTCGGAAAAATAGAGTTCTAATGTTTACAATGGCCATGTTTAAAGATCCAACCTCCGTATTTTTGCCTTTTTGACTCTTTTTTGTTTTTCTGCCAGGTCTTGGGGGCTCCAGGCACACGTGAAATCTCCCTCCCTTTTGGGTTTCGTGAGTCGCTGTAATCAGAAATTCATCAAAAAGAAGCTACTTGCCCTCGAAGCTGACGGTCAGGGACGTCCGCATGAACTTCTTCGTACCATCCTGTTGCGTGTGTCACGTGACGCGGAATGGACAGAAACGATGACCCTCGAGTTGGACCGGAAAGGGAAGCCGTGTCGAGATGTTTCGTTCCTGTCGCAAACCTTGAGGAATATGGTTGCGAGAAAGAAATTGGATGGAAAGAAGAAGCCAAGGACATTGCCAAATGTGACAGCTAATTGCATTAGAAGCTACAGACCATACTATGTGTGACAAATGGTGCTGCTGCGATATGAGCATGCTTTTGCGATAGAGCTAAAGTGGATTAGTTTCTGGTGATGCTTAATGTGTTCATTGGCACAATCAGAATGCTTTATTATAGTTAGAGTGGGAAGTGCACACGAGTTCTTATGCGCAAGAGTGAATCTGAAAAACTGAGTGCAATTTCAAGAGGTTATATAGTGTACCTGGGAGATGCTGAACCACATAGCATTGCAATGATGGAAATGCGTTCATCATGCGGTAGAGGGTGGTCTACAGGAATACGTTTTCAAAAACACGTAAACGTCAAAAGTTTTCCCGGTACTTTTCCGTTAAAGGTGCTCCATTTGGTTTGGCGACTTTATTTAATTTTACAATGGCGACTATACAAAAATTGCTTCAAGCGATTGGCAATCTCTGAAAGTATGTGGTGGTCCTATAATTTATAAATTTAAGTTGTTGAATGTCGCCAACTACGAAATTTTTAGTTTGCATTAGCGATCAATGAATTAAATTGATCAAAAATAAAATATGTTCCAAGTGGGCGTACCTTTTTCGGAAAAGAACTGTTTATTTTATTGGTACTGAATACATGAAATCAACTTGCTCTGATGCATTCATAGTTCGTTTGTTAAACACTTCAAATGTTAAGAAGCAAATCTTTTCAATTAAATTAAAAGACACTTTCATTTTTGATGGCGTATTTCGCGTCGCATGCTCAAGACTTTATCTGTGTCAAAAAAAAGGGTTTCTTGCAACTCCAAAAGATGTACTTGAATCGATTTTCGATTTTTGCTTATCATGATAGTTTTCTAATCTAAAAATAACTTATTCATTGCAAGTCCTACTCTAAGAGAAAACTTTCCTGTTTTCGAACTTCCGTAGAACTCTATCGAATAAAGAATGAATTTCTTACCCCACAATGCTTCTTATTCCGTATCCTCTAGGTGTTTTCTATTATTTCTTAAAGTTTGGCCAATTTTTTCAGAACCACCTGTATGCAGGGTTTACCAAAATGGTTCGTCGTGTTTCAAAGAACTATTATTTTAACACAGTGGTATATAGATGCGTCTTATTGAAACATGCCTTCAACAAGTACAAGTTGGATTTGTCTAAATGATGTTTGCAAAAATAAAATTAATGAAAAAATAACAATCCAAAATTTTGAATCGGCTGCTCCATGAGCCCAACCTGCGGTGGAGGGGGCGGGGTAATAACTCCTCAACTCTCTTCCAAACACTATGATAAGTTACATGAAATACACCGCCAGCTCAGTCCTTCCATTCCGATGACTGCAGGTTTTAACTTATTGAAAATATCATGCCTTGCCTTCAATTTTCGAGTTGAACCGATCCATTGCATCTGTCACTCGTCTGGTCAGTGCGAATTCTACATTAGCTACCAGTTTGTTTGGTACTCTTTGTTTTTTTAAGAGGTTTTCCATCTCCAGCAGCCGATTCCCAAACCGAGCTGATGAGTGCTAATTAGCACAAAACTGCAGTCCTTTGATGGAATGACTGAGCTGTCGGTGTATTTCATGTATTTCTGCCTTAGCCCAGGCAACAGGGCGGTAACTTACTGAAAATACTATATTAGGTTATACTATCGATCTTAGTGTCGCGGAAAAGAAGCCTTCACGATCTACAAGATGGAAGATTAACTTAATTTATAAGAGTTGTAGAAAGAGTTGCAGTTTTGACTCTACTGTCTGACTGCCAATGAGGTGGAAAGATGAACGTTCGGTTTTAGGCGGAAATGAAAGCATCAGTTAGTTTGCAGAGATGGCAGGTTAAGCATTTCTGTTTGCAACTCTGAGTGAAGTAAACTTTTTTTTTTCCTTTTTAATGTTTCCATAGACTTTTTGTTTTCACTCATTTTCAACTCAATGATGACAATAAATAAATAAGTCATAGTGACAGGATAAAACGCGTGCATCAAAACCCCATCTTTATATTTCCTATTCTCTCCCAGCAGATTCATTACGATGGAATCGTCTTAACCTGGCCGCTTGCCAATTTCCATTCCACAAGGGATTATGATGGTCCTTTAAATGTGTTCCGGTCCACTTTGCTACAAATTTTTGGCCACTAATGTCCAATGTTACTGTGATAAGAAAGTTGGCGCAGGGTATGAATTAAGTTTAATGTTGAGAAAGTAATATCATGTAGACGTCATTTTTCTCAATCATATGCTTTCTATTCTGGTTTGTAAACTTGTGCTGTGAAATACATGAATTTTGTGTTTTGAAAATATTATTTTTTTATGTAACTTTAGAGATTAGAAATAAAGTATTCATTTTTGTTCATTTTTGTGTTCTCACAGCTGTCTTCTCTTCTCTATCACTTTTGGCCCACGGACCGGTGAGAGTTTGTGAAAATATTTCGCGAAATCGGATGTTTTTATTTATTCTCCTCAACCTCTTTTTTGTTTTTGTTTTGCTAAAATGTTAAACCGTTATTGATAAAGTGCTACATGAGCTATGTGGGAAATTTCACGGCTAACTGACTGACATTTTTGAAACAAAACGATACATATTTTGAAACGTTCAACCAACGCAAAATATGTGTCGTGCAAATGATCTTTTACCCTGAAATATTGCACTTTTAAACTGAATTAAAGAGTACAATTCAATTTCCGAAACACGTTTTAGTTGATTTTTAAATATTTATTAAAAACATGGTAACTGACTGACATTTTAAAAAGAAGTAAATAAGTCATTCAGTTACCGTGCTTTTAAATTTTTTTTTAATCGTCCAAAATGTATTTTGGAGAATTTAATCGCACCATTAAATTTAGCCTAAAAAGTACAACATTCCACGGGCAAGGATAGTTTTCACAATGTATATTTTGCGCTGAATGTTATGAAATAAGTATTGTATTGCTTCAAAAATGTCAGTTGCCTGTTTAATTGCAATATACAATAGTTTTACGAGCATTTACTAACGAACTATTTAATGATAAATTATTCTCGTATTTTTTATGCAAGGGCTGCATTTTTTTCCAACCTCAGATAGGCTGTGACGAAAAGTCCATCAAAATCAAAAAATACTTTGTTACCAATAGTAATATAAAGGTTCATTCAAATGAAACCCGGTCAATGCATCTAACTTTATATTAGACGCAAGGAGGAGCCACATAACTGCATTATAGAAGCACCATCTGCTGGTAGAGAAACTGACGTGTGCGCAACGTTCGATGCTGCACTGCAACAGTGTGGTTTCACCTCGAACAGAAGGTGATCACACAAGTTTGCCATCTACTATGAAACACACTTTTTTTTTTTACCAAAAAGGGTTCACTGCTAGCAGAGTTCTTGAAACGGGGAACCACCATCAATGCCCAGCGTTATCAAGCCACTTACGGAACCTCAGACGAGGCATGAATTCGAAAAGATCAGGCGTGCTTTTGTTGTCCAATGGCAACCAGGCACGGCCAATGCGCATAAGACGACATTGCAGTAATTTCGATGGGAAACGCTGGAACACCCACCGTACAGTCCCGACCTTTCACCGTTTTACTTTCATGTTTTTGGACCTTTAAAACTAGCTATTCAAGGATATCGATTCACAACGACGAAATGTGTTACTGAATGCAGATCTGGATCCGACAGCAGTCTACTTGCTTCTTCAAAGATGGAATCGACCGATTAGTGCCGAAATGGAATAAATGTGCTAACAGTTTTGGCGACTATTTTTGAGCTAATAAAATCGCTACTGTTACTTTACTCTAGTGATCGAGTTTCTATTGATTCCCCCTTATACAAATCAGGTTACTTCTAAACATAATCGCCTTGATGAGTGAGATTTTTGTCATATCGTGAACAAGCTTTGAAATGCCCTTTTCATAACATGTGTGGCAATGATTTGAAGGGAGTTATGATACACATAGTTCGAGCTCTTCATTATTTCAGAAGCAATATCCCCTAAGCCACTTTTTCCGTTAATTATTCACTTTAGGTGAACATTCGATTTTCCTAAACCATTAGTCAATGCGTTCAACAAGATCGTCTGTAGAGACAGACTTACGTCCTTGTCTCCCTCTACTGTACACATCAGTTTAAATTTTCGACATCATTCAGGAGCAGCATTACAACCAGGGAATCTCAGGGCCTCAGACAGCCAAAACGGGACCCTTGTCAGTTATGTCGCCGGGGTCCTCCCGCCCACCAAAAAAAGGAAAAAAAAAGAAAAGAAAAGGGGGGAAAAGAGAAGAAAGGGGGAAAGGAAGAGAAAAAAGGGGGGAGGGCAAAAAAAATCGAAACTGCTTACTAGAAAACATTTAACTCAATGTTAAGTGAGAGAACAATAAATGTCAAAATACTAAATTTTACTTAACCTTTACGTTTCTCTTATTCGAGAAATCCCCCCCCCCTTTTTTCTCACTTTCTTTCTTTCTATCTCTTTCATTCTTTTCTTTTTGGGGGGGGGTCAGGTCGACCCCCCTACCCCCCAAGAATTGGGTCCCTAGGCCTGAGGGATCTCAACGGACGGGAGCCTCATCTTCTTTGACTGCACGGCGAAAAAATGACTCGATTTTTCCATCACCGCTGGTGGTGCTAGTATTCCATTACTACTCTCATTTGATGCAGAATGGGAAAGAGAATTTCGTAGGTCCCCGAGTGTTTTCGACAGGGTCAGTGGGGAGACCGCCGGGAGGTCGCCTACACTCTGCTAATTTCGGGCCGTGGATGAAAAGAAATTTTGAGAGGTCTCATATGGCACCCGATTATCCTCATCAAAGAGATCTTTTTCATTATGATATCAAAATTACTTTCTTTCTCGTACTCTTTCATTTAAAATCTCATATTTATTCAATATTCTAATCGATTAAAGTATTATTTGCAAATTTTTACCCAGATCATTATTTTTATTGCAAGAAAACATGGTTATTTCTGCATCGTTTTGTGTGTGTGTGTGTGTGTTTTTTTTTTTTTTTTTACTTATTTAACATCGATCATTCACAAAAAATGCATTTTCCATCTGCCTTTTGTAAATCGGATCACCCAAGGGATATAATTTCGAAATTGGAAAAAAAATTGCGAAGTTAAGTTTAAATAACTTTTATGTAGTACTTCATTATTAATTTCCTTGCTTGCACGTTTGTTGATAACTTAATTTTCACAACTAAATTATATAGGTACATATTTTAATATTTTTTACAAATCAATTCTGGTATTTAATTCAAACATTGATATGATTCATTGCTTAACATACAAAAAACGTTCTTTTTTAAAAAAAAATCATTACTAAACTAAGATTTTGTTCTGCAAATAGGTTGAACCCAAATTTTTTTCTATACGCGTAAGTTCTCCATACGACTATAAAAATATTTCAACAATTAAATTATCTTCACATACATTGTTGTCACAATTATACTCCCCCCCCCTAATCAACTTGCTTTGTGCGGATAAAACATTCTTATTTTTTCCTCTTATGTAAGAATTTCGTCAAGCAGAGAACAGCATTTTTTTTCGTAGAGTTGTTGTAATCATTATGCTAAGCACAAAGTCATTCTGAGAAAATGCTAAACACAACATTTTTCAAACAATGTAATTAGTGGAGTAAGAATAGGGGTCGGACCCAAACATCCAAAGAAAAAAGTTCAAACCTGTTGCAAATTGTTTATTACCCTCCCAATAAGAACAGGTACGAAGTCCCACCCCATTGTGCGTCGGGTGTCGGAATGGGGGGACATCTAAAACTTACTGTTTTGACCATTTTTCGGAATTTTTACAGTAACTTTCAAGAGGGAATATTATGTCAAACTAAATTTAAAAGCATGAAAATAAAGGTGTTTACCCCGCAAGAGGGATAACGCAATCCACCAATGCTACAGAGCCCCCCTATCCCCGTAAAACGAAGCAGTACCCCCGTTTCCATCCCTCCATACATTTCAAGTGGAAATATTATTTCATGCACAGTTAGTTTGTAATCAAGTGTGTCCATCCTCCAAGTGCGATGGTGCCCCTCCTCCCAAAGCTACAGCATCCGCCCCAAAATAAAATAATACACCAATCTCCCCCCCCCCCCCGACCCTCCTTTCTATTTCAAGTAGAAGTATTATTTCATGTAAATTTAAAATGCATTAAATAAGGACTGCCCACCCCACAAAAACAGTAGCTCACCTCCCAAAACGAAATAATATACTTAAAGATTACCCCTTCCCCTCTGATGGCACATTTGATTAAATGGTCGGAAAAATAATGCTGAACTGGATTTTTTCCCCTTTTACTATATTGCTTTTTTAAGAGTACTTAAAAGCAAAATTTTTAATTTGCGTTATAACATGCCTCAAATACGTCATCAGACTGAGATAAAATCATCATCAGAACTGAAGTTTTCAAATGATTTCTCCTACACTGTAAAAACGCTTCAGAAACGTTCCTGGAAAATAATAGGCAGCTGATGTGCCCAATTTCTTCCAGTCACTTATCTTACAAAAGCCAGGAACGTTTTCCGATAAAATTCAGTGACCTTCCTGTTTAAAGACAGTCGTGTCTCTGGAACTTCAGAGTATGATATAATAGTTTGGTATTTTCCTGCATTTTCAGGAAAGCTTCAAAAGCAGTATCGTAAACATGGCCACAGCTAAAGCCTTGGTTTCCTAGAAGCGAATCGCCGATCTTCGACGTCGCTCATCGACGTAACGCTGAAATCAAAGTCAAGTGGATTCCGACGTGACCACTCAGAACGCCGAATTGACTCGGGCGCGCATGAGCAGAAGAATCAAGTTTTCGCCTCGGCGAGGAACGACGCCGACGCTAAGCGTGTTCGCTTCTAGGAAACCAATGCTTAAGAGAGAATTCCAAGCAAGTATCTAGAACGTTACTCGCCTGTAATTCTTGCAAAGCCACGTAGTTAATAAACTGATTTGCGCCCTTTGGACGTCTTATCAGTTTAGCCCGGCCGCAGTCGAACTCGAGCCGATACACTTTATAAAGACGCTTAGTTAATCTTTAAACTGGGAGCTTAAAATATTTTTTACAGCAGTGAGAAGTCGGAATTCGTGCGACTTGCAGCAATTCAGGAAATTGTTTGGCTATGATGCGTGATTTTTCCAGGAGGTGGATAAAAACCAATGAAATCCCGGAGCGTTACACGGAAATACTCAGTAACGTGTCGGAATTCTTTTACAGTGTAAGCTTGAAATAAAAAGTCTTCGTTATCAAGATCTTTTTTGGAATCCTCGGCAAAATCGTTATTGTTGCAACTATGTCTAACACAGTTTGCGCATATAGTTGAGCAATTCAGTCCACTTTCAGACTTATCAAAGATTCATTTTTCCAATTGAACCCATCAGAGCAAGCACAAGATATGAGGCGAAGAAAGTCTTCTAGAGCGGAAAGCTTGGCTGTTGTAATAGGACGCAGATATTTCTGTGGTGCTTTCTCCTTCTTTGTACCCATGAAAAATGACACTAGCTCTCTCATACTTAGAAGTGACATATACACTGCATTGCAGGCATATTTCCTTGAAATTTGCAGATCATTACCAAAAAGAAAACCATTATCGAGAAGGTATCTTCCATATATAGCACATATGACAGCAGCTGTTTGTTTTGTGATGGTGGCGTGGATTTATCTCTCGCTTCAGATAATAACACTTTAACCGTACAAGTTTTCTTTCTTTCTGAAACCAAATTCATCGAATACTGATGGATGATCAACGCACAACTCGTACTAGAAGTTTTTAGCAATTTATTATTCCATCTTTACTGTTCATACCATATTTTGTAAAATATGGTTTGGGCTTACACATCTCTACAGATAGTAACTACTCTTGTAACAGAAGCTAGAGACCAGGGGCGGACTGGCCACGTGTGAGATGTGGAAAATTCCACATGGGCCGTCCTTAACTCGGGCCGTTTTCTGTACATTCAATGTGTGTACGTACCGTTTTCCACAATTTTATTTCAAAAAAAAAAGTTCTTAGCTAGGCCGACCGTTCTTGTGTCGAGGGCTGAAGCGAGAACTGCTCTTTTTTTTTGGGGGGGGGGGGAGGGAGAGGAGGACAGCAGCTCCTTTTCCAACGGTCACTCTCAGGACGTTACTCTGTTCTTCCCTAACTATTACCGTATCTTGTTACGTAGGGAAAACGAAATAATGTCTTTGTTGGGTGGTCTTCATCCGAAGCAAAGCCTTCAGGGTTCATGGGTCTCTCTCGTATATGTCCGAGATTGATGTTTCCTGGAATTCTGGTAAGGAGTTTTATTGGGGGTGGGGATCTTTTTTTTGTGACGATCTGAGACTGACTGGGAAAAGATTACATTGAACCTTTTTCTAATGAAATAAGAGGAAGGCGCCATCCTAAGAATAGAATGTATAGGAGCAAAACGTCTGCTAAAAAGCTCTTTTTTTTTTCCTTTTCATCCTTCGTTTTTTTGTTATGTTTCCCAGCACTTTGCAATAGATAGATCCATGACTTTCTCAACCAATTATATAATTTTGAGATCTCCTCAATTTCGCCTCCGAGGGAAAAAACGAGTCATTTGTTATACACCGTGTTGACTGCTCAATGGGATTGCATGTGTTTTAAATCCAACGGTGACAAGAATCATTTTTAGGTAAGTTTAATTTTTTTAATCATCATGTTTTTTTTTTTTTTTTTTGTCATCAGCACTTTAAATAATAAGAACTTGAACTATCGGTCATAATTATAACAAATTGACGGTGTTACACAAAAATGGGTCAACTCACCAAGCAGTACTTTTGAGTAAATTGAGTTCTACGCTGAAATTCATAGATGACATATTAATTCAGAATTTGGGCTTAAATCGTCTTTGTATCCCCGTAGTGTATCAGTTTATCTGCCAACCTATGTGAATAACTCATTATTTTTTTGAAAATTTTTGTTTGGTAACTCATTTTTGTATAACACCGTCCAATTCATCTATTTTCGTTTAGCAAAAATAAAATTTACAAAAGTACAAACAATATAAATATTTAAAACAGTGATTTCCAACATTTTTTTATCCGTCGCCCCCTTACCTTTTTCCTTGAAAAAAGCAAATTTTAGAGCAACGTAAAATCAATATTAGGTATTTTTTGCATACAGTGAAACCTGTGTAAGTTGACCACTCGCGGTGCAGTACTTTGGTGGTCAACTTAGACCGGTGGTCAACTTATAAAAGGCAGTAATGATTTCTTGAAATATTTTTTGTCATTTCTCGCACCGTGTATTCATTTTTCGAGGAATTCACCCTTATTACTCTTTCTATTCAACTAACTTTCATTGTTTAACATTACTGAAAGTGAAACCATAGTTAAAAATACTATTCAAATAGTTTTGTTTTTTCTTTGTTTTGAACTATATTAGACACCGTAGTTTTAGAAATTCCATATGTGCCAGCGAATTTTCTCTGGCTTTCTCCTTTTTCAATTCATTTTAATATTTCATACTATTTATTAATTTCAAGTTCAACTAACTTTCTTTTTGAAGCCTTTTTATGTAACACTTATAGCACAAAGAGCAACAAGCTCCTCGACTCTCTCAGTTCATGAAGGCAAAATTAAAATGTCAAGGGGACTAATGGCCCTAGAAATTGAAGGAAAAAAAAGAAAAAAAAAACTATCATTAAGACTTATTAACTTTACAAATAGGCACTGCTGGCCACTAAGGAGATGCCCTACCCATTTTGTTGCAGAGGACCCAAAATGTACAGATCCGGGCCTTAGCACAATTCCAGTATTGCCACAACCTATTGCAACTGAAAGAAAACACTTTGTACTTTTCTACTGACACCTATTTTTATTGAACAGAGTACAAAAAACTATCTCAAATAGAACAACAAATGAAAAATAAGTTTGGAGAATAAAGAGCAGCATAAGCTTTATGCTGCTGTTTAGTTAGTAAATTGCTAGTCCGTTATCAAAGCATTAAAAACATTCTTGGAAAGCTATCAAATAATAATACAATAATAATAAATTAATTCATAATAAAATAATTTACTGAAGAAAGTTTTAAAAAATAAACCAAGTGGTAAACATACAAAGGGTTTTTTACAATACTCCAAACCAAATTTGGCGTACATTAGTGGTCAAGATAGACAGGTGGTCAAGTTACAGAGGTTTTCCTTCATTATATAAGATAAGACTAATTCCGTTCCTGACAAAAGAGGTCAACATAGACAGATGGTCAACTTACAAGTGTGGTCAACTTTACAGGTTTTACTTTACTTAATTTTAATTTAAAGACTAAATACTGTACCAATTTTATCCACTTATTGTTACACACATTTTTTATGTTTTTTTTTTTTTTTCAAGAGTAATTAGTTTTTGAAGGGAGATAATAAACTAAGATTATTAATGTACTTTTCAAAGACAGCAGAACATTTTTCTTTTTTTTGGTATAAAATTTAGGATTTGGAAGAATAAAAAACTTTGGCAGTTTAAACTTGAAGAAAAAAAAAAGAAGAAGAGAGAGAATGGTTTGTTCCGGTGTCCAGAACCTGCCCTGAATACAATTCGTATGCTTGTCCAAGATATGAGGATGTGCATGACCCTCCTGAACTTAATTCATTTCTTTTTTAAACTCATGATTTTTTGTCTAAACTCTGGACCATCGATTTTGCATACGTTTTCACTTTCAATATTTGCTGTTTTGTTTCAATTTTTAAATTCTTATGATTTATGTTCTTATTATTATTAATAAACACAAATCATTAGAATTTAAAAATTGAAAAAATATAATGATTTATGTTTATTACTTATGTTTATTATTATTATTATCATTTAAATTTTTGTTTTGAATGTTCATTGCCCCCTGGAGGAACCAAATCAACCTTTTGGGGGTAATCGCTTCAGGTTGGAAACCACTGATTTAAAATATACTGGATATTTCACTTGATTAGAAATAAAAAGCAAAATATCCTTTTCATAACGTTCTCTTGAGGACTTTTGTTAATTTTAAAATGAATATCAACTTAAAATTTCAGTTGACAATCAGCAATTATGCTATAGAATTTTTAATTCGTATTGAAAGTTATCCATAAACTTTTATGTGATTTGTTTTGATTTTTAAAGAGAAAATGTCTTACATTTTTAGATACATCTATTTAATTCATGAATATAACACGGATTGTTTTTACATTTAGCTTTAAATTTTATGCCGTAGTAACATTCCTGAAGTAAATTTCAGTTTTGCTGTTAAATAAACAAATTAGTTAAAGAAAAAAAAGAGAGAGAAAGTAAGGAAGGGTTTACGCTACAGTAACCAATCCTATTTTGCTATATTAGTTGGTGTTTTATGTTGCATATAAGCAATCTTAATGAATTCTTAAAACAGATTAATAAAGTGTAAGTCTAAAGAAGTTCAGCTGACTCAGCACTTATAAATTGAATCAATATCAGCAACTACAGTGATTTATCATTATAAATAATGTCTTCACGATTTTTAAAGCAGAAATACATTAAACAATATCCAATTTATCCCCCCACCCCCTCATCTATGTGAGGGATGAGGAACCATTTCGCACTGAATAAATTGAAAGCCACATGCAATCTCAGAACTAGGCATTAAAAAAATCTTATACTAATAAAATCTGAGTATCTATCTATCTATGTCCAAGCTTCTTCTCCCGAACGACAGTGAACTGACCATCGAACCAGGTATCGATGGATTCGTCATCTTCCCGTCTTCATGTTTGGCTATTTAACATAATCCTCCGATAATAATTAGCGGAGATATCAATTAAAAACTATTAATTATGACTCTTAGATTTCAAAATCAAATCCCTATTTTTCGAAGGCTTTCCTCCATTCAAATTATTATTCAGTGCTTCATCTCAACTTTCCATAACAATGCTTTTATTAAAATGTATAGCGGGTGAAGAAAATCATTGAGATGAAAGATCTGTTGCCATTTTTTTCTCGAATATGAACAGGTAAAATTCTTGTTTTTATTTTGAGGCTTTTCCTGTAATCAGGGGATTTAAAATGTTTACTTTTTGGGGTTTTCCGCAATCTGCCGCAAAATTTCAGTGACTTTTTTTTTTTTTTTTTTTTGGTTCAAGCCTGAGTGTTGAACTCGCGTCACTTGATATAACTTTCATTTTTTAGGTAGTCCGTGCAACGCCGGGCACGCAGCTAGTAAATAAATAAAAGGTGCGGCTATATGAAAAGAACTTTTTCTCGTCAATACCTTTTCATTCCGTAAAAATTACGGATTACGATAAAGAAGTTTAAGGTTTCAAAACTAATTTAAAAAACGTCTTTGAAGTTGTATATTTCGTTTTGGCATTTAAAAATAAATTACCTTTTACAATGCTATTTATGATAAAAACTGAAACTAATAAGTTTAGGTACATTAGGATGTCTTCTTATGTAAAATGGAAAATAATACACAATTGATTGATATGAAAATTAAAAATGAAAATATTTTAAAAGATTTGGAGTTTTACAGCGTTTAATAAATTTAATGCGATTTTTAAAATTTATTATTTGTAATTCGAGCATTAAAGTTGTTTCTAATAAACGAAATACTCTTAAATGCGGATTTTCAAAGAAGCCACAAGTTTTCACAATGATTTTTTTATTGCGTACAGCAATTTAAGCTTGTAAATATTTTTGTGAAAGTTAGATCCTTGAAATATCATCTGTATATTATGGGCGTTTGCTGTATGCTTGATTTAAATCAATCTGTCCACTAGTTTGCTTGAAATGAAAAGTTAAATAAAGATTTCTGAAAAAAAAAAAATAATAATAATCTTGGTATTTCAGCGGGGGGAGAGAGATGAGGGGGTGCTGGGAGGAACGTTTTATTTTTCTGGAAAAAACACACTAGAAACATTTTAGGTTTGGAAAACTACTGCCAAACTTTTTTGGATGGGGCCGGCATGAATTTTTTTTCCACATTAAAAGTTTAAGGCCAGTCCGCCCCTGTGGAGCGACAAGCATAAAATTGTGTGTTTATGGTATGAGCTCCCCTATCCCAAGAAATAAGGGAATTAAGTTCCATGAAGAAATAGATAAAATCACAGACAAGACAGATGACGTCCAATTCTCAAGAAATAACAACATTATAATAACAACCAACAAAAAGAGCACAGTTGACAAGGTAAGTCAATTAAAATATTTCTTAGGAGTAAACACAGCCACTATACTGATTGAAGACGCCGTAAGCACCAAATACATCATTAGAAACGTCGACACTGAAACCTCATTAAAATATATCGCTGAAAAATTAACCGAAGACGGTATCATAGTCAGCCAATTAATCAGATTTACGAAAAAAGGCTCTACAGAACCCATTCCCGTCGTGTTGATAAAAGAAATAGGCATAACAAATAGAGATAACATAAAAATAAGCCGATTACGCTTTAAAATTGAAAAATTCATCGACAAGCCTAGTATATGTAGAAAATGCCTTAAGATAGGCCATCCTGAAAAATATTGCCGAGGAACCCAAAAGTGCGTCAATTGCGGCGGGGAACACGCCACATGCGATATCACTCCAAAGTGTTTACGCTGTAAGGGAAATCACTCTGCTCTGGATAAAAATTGCCCAGAATACGAAAAGTACATTAACAAGAAAAATAGCAACATAATTGAAATAAAACCCTCTTACGCCAATGCAGTAAGAACAAACACTAACTTTGATATCCCTACTCAAAAAACGGAATCAAAAGAAAATAAAAACTACAAGACTTTATTAAATATCATCAAAGAAAAAGAGTCTGAAATAAACACATTAAAAGAAGAAATCAAAAACATAAAGACAGAACTCTTCGCGTTACGAAACGCTCTCACCGGACTTTTCGATAATACTGAAAATGTAATGGGAGATAACGAAAAACAACTAATTGAACAATATAGAGCTCTACGAAACAAAGACATTTTACTCAGTTCATGCTCCGTCTTCGACTCCTCAAAAGAAGACCTTTTTTACGACGTTGGTAGTCCTATGCAAGTCTCTAGTCCTCATGTGGACGAACCAGGAGGAAGCACGACGCCTTAACGGGGTTTTTTTTGTTTTTCTTATGGGTTTTTTTTTGCTTAATTGGAATTGCCGCAGTGTAGGCAAAAACCTTTGTTTTCTTAAACTTCTTATATCTTGGTCTAACCCCAATATCATTTGCCTCCAAGAGACTTGGAGTAGCGACAACAAAATACCAGTATTGTCTAATTACATTTCATATGCAAAAGAAAAACCGTTTCCTCATAAAGGTGGAGGTGTCTGCATCTATGTACAAAAAAATTTATCTTCCCGTGAACTTTTCTACGATACAAGTAATTTAACCCTAGAATTCAACGCAGTTGAAGTTTTTGTCGAGAACAAATCTATTAAGATTTTTAACTGTTATCGTCCCCTCGGACACTTCCATGATAACATTATCAACTTTTTTAACAACATTTTAGATAATAATATTATTTTTACCGGAGATTTTAACGCCAGAAACACATGCATTGGTGACAGAATCTCCCATCCTAGCTCGAAAAAATTTTTCGACTGGATTCTTGAAAAAAATTTATGTATAATCAATAGTAAAGAACCAACCCGCCGCAATAGAGGCAAAGAAGACGGAATCCTCGACCTCACAATAGTTAGCACCGACCTAATTCTCTTATTTTCTTGGTTTCGAAGTAAAGAAAGTGGAGATAGCGATCACTTTCCAACTTTTTTAAAACAAAGTAACGCAAAAGATACCAAACTCATCAAAAAACGATATACAAATTGGAATATTGTCACTAATAACATAAGTAATTTTATTGCCGAAACAAATATAAATCCAACACAAAGCGAAGACATCATTAAATTTAACCAAGGTATTCTTAAAGTCGTCGAAGAAAATACAAACACTATCACCTTTAAAGACACAAAAACTCATCAAAAATGGTGGAACAGAAGATGTGCTATAAGCAAAAAGGAAAAAAATACAGCGATGAATAAAGCCTATCACACGAACAACGTCACAGATTGGCTCAATTATAAAAAGAAACTTGCAAAATTTAGAAAAGTAATCAAAGAAGAAAAAAATAAATTTTGGGGAAATATCCAACACAACCTAAAAACTACCAAGGACATTTATCGTTCGGTTAACAATTTAAAACGTTATTCTACGAGACATAGTTACGTTAGTAATTTAGTTCTGGAAGACAAAGGCAATTTGATTAAAGAGCCACAAGCACAAGCAGACCTATTTGCAGAACACTATTCCAGAACTACCAACCCATCTTCAGATTCATCTCCCACAATTTGGACTAAACTTCCTCACAGACCCTGCATTTCGAAAGACTTCACCGCCCAAGAATTAGATTTTGCAATTAAGAATTTAAAATTCACAGCTGCAGGCACAGACGGAATAAACAACAAAATTTTAAAGAATTTACCAGCTACAGGGAAAAATTTGCTGAGAGAGTTTTTTAACAATAGTCTATTCACCGGTATCATTCCTAATATCTGGAAAATGTCCAAAATAATTCCCATCTGCAAACCAGGAAAAGACAACAAGAACACAGAAAATTACAGACCGATTGCCCTTACTCAAAATACTTGTAAATTAATGGAAAGACTAATCCTTGAAATATTGATATGGTGGGAACAAACATACAATATTTTTCCTAATTTTTTATTTGGTTTCCGAAAAGAAAGAGGAACTGAAGACTTTCTAGTCAAATTGATTACTGATATAAAAGACGCCAGAACAGACAAATATACCATCTACCTCCTCTCATTAGATATAAAGGGCGCATACGACAACATCAGAACAAACATCTTAATAGGAAAACTGTTGAAAACTAATCTTGACACAAAAATAATCAAATGGATAAATAATTTTCTAACAAACAGGTCTTTTAAAGTGAGTTGGAGAAACTCAATGTCAACCACGAAATCCCTCGCGTATGGTTTGCCTCAAGGCTCAATTTTATCAGCTTTTCTCTTTAACTGCTTTTTAATCGACTTACATCACATTCAAAACAAAGAATGCTCTATCTACGCTTATGCCGACGATATCACCTGCATAATCAAACACAAAAAAGAAGATGAAGCAAAGATAGCCCTTAATAGAACAGTACACCAACTTACAGAGTGGGCAACAAAAAACAAACTTGAGTTTACCCCTGCCAAATGTTGTCTCCTCAATGTTTCAGCAACTAGATCAAAAAATAATTTCGACGTGAAAATGTACAATACTATCATACCATGGAATAATAACCACAGAATCCTTGGATTATGGATAAATAATAATCTCAAATGGAAAACTCACACAGATACAATCGAAAGAAAAATCATCAAAACAATCAATGTTCTTAAAATTCTCAGCACACAAAGTACCGGAATGAATAACAATAACCTTATCTCAATAGTTAAACAAACCATTATCCCACAAATTGATTATGCCAACATATGCAGGACAAAAGACACGAAAAGAAACAAAAACAGATTCTCCACTATTGAAAACAAGGCACTTAGATGCTGCCTAAAAGTCAACTCTTTTACCCCAAACGATGTATTACGACATCTCACACACCTTGGCTCGTATGAAGATAGAATGACCTGGAACATTGTCAAATATAATCTAAAACAAAATTACAAAAGTGATCGTCGAAGCAACTTTAAAACCAATATAAAATTAAAAACCAAGAGCGACATAGAAGTCAAAGCACTCAGTATCATAAAAAATTATAAATCAAATTACGTCAGTAATCAAGACAACTTGCTAGGAAATCTTAATATACCACCATGGAAAGAAAACAACCTAGAGTTTATCACAAAATCCGAACATTTTCAAAAGGCAACCTGCATAGAAGAAATTAAACAATCTTTTACAGAATATACTGAACAACACAGCAACTTTGATATCTGGGCAACAGACGGCTCAAAAATAGAAGACAAAGTGGGTTTTGGCATTGTAAACAGTAATAAAGTTAATAGGAAGATAAAACTTCTAGACATTTGCTCAGTGTTTACAGCAGAAATGATCGCCATCTATTATACCGCTAAATTTCTCATCGACAAATCAAACCCCACCATTATCATTACTGACAGCTTAAGTTCAATAGAAGCATTAAAGAACAAAAAGAAAAAAGAAGAAAAACTCATTGTAGCCACAAGAAATATCTTACAAGAAGCCAGCAACAACAAAAAAATTATTGTAACCTGGGTCCCCAGTCACACAGGAATTTATTTAAATGAATTAGCCGACAAATTAGCTAGAGAAGCCGTCATGGGCCAGAATACTCCAATACTTTCGCTAACAACCTGGAAAGACTGTAAAAACCACATCGAATCAGCTCATAAAAATGAACTAAAGGAAAGATGAATGAACTCAAAATATTACAACAAATTCAAACTAAGAACTATCCCTGATAAATCAAGCATCCATTGGATTAAAAACAGAAAACAAGAAATCTTTTTAAATCGACTAGTCCTTGAGAGTTTCCTCTTGAAAGACAAACTCTTTAAACTAAAATTTGAAATATCCCCAAATTGTAATTCCTGTGATTCTCCCGAAACTATCTGGCACAGATTAAACATTTGTGATCGTTATAATAATCAAAGAAATCTGCTCATCCAACTTATCCCTAAACACCTTGTTTATTGCTCTGACGATTTTTTAGCCTCTCCCCTTCTCGCTTTCTCTCCAGATTATTGTTCGGTTCTCTCCTCGTTTTTTCTAGAACCGTAATCCCTTTTGGCTTTTCGCCCTGTTTATATTCTGTTCATTACTCCTTGCTTTTATATCTCGATTTGGTTTCGTTCTTCATGTCTCTTAGGTTTATGCTAATTTCCTAAATTCCCACAATCATTCCTTATTTGCATACATATTTGATCTTTCCTTTTATATCATATTGTGTACCTTTTTCAATACAAGCTTTGTATCAACCTTTATATTAATAAGAATCCTTACAATTTGACGTCCAATTTCCTCAAGCCACTATTCACTAAGAATCGATAGCACTCCTTTTTTAATATCCCAGTCCTTGTAAAGAAGAAATATAAAGATCCTCCCATGATTGGTCAATCTCCTCTATTCAATTTTCGCTCAATTTAACTAGCAGAGGCAAGGCGTTTTTCACGCAGTCCTCTTATCAACCTGGAGTCTGAAGACTCTTATTCAACTTCAACTTCAACACCTCTTGGAGCGATCGGCGTCAAAATTGAACCAAAGCCTGTTTACATATGGATTCACATATATTCCAAATTTCAACCAGAACGTAGCATTACTTCTTGAGATAGGGCACTCAAAATGGAAAAAAAGAACGGGTGATTGCGCTACCCCCTTTTTAGCTGTTGACACAAAAATAAAATCAGTTCTTATACTCACTAAGGGCTACTTGCCGATAAATTTTTCTTTCATTCCGTTCATTATTTCTTGAGATACAGCAGTCACAATTGACGACAAAAAACGTTCTATAGCTCAACCCCCGTTTGAGTTATTGACACCAAAATTGAATCAGCACCTGTTCCTGTTAATACCAACATATGGACCAAATTTTGTTTGATTCCGCCGGTTACTTCCTGAGGAATAGCAAGCACGCGTAACTCGAAAAACGTCCCATTGCTCCACCCCTCTTGGAGGAATTCGCGCCAAAAACTAATGGGCACAAGTTCACATAGGGGCACATATGTGTACTAAATTTCGTTCGATTTCATGCGGTAGTTTTTGTTGTAGAGCGGCCACAAAAAACTGGTCACACACAGACGTGACACACACACACACAGACATTTTCCAACTAGTATGTTGTGGCCATCACGAAACTTTCTTCTATATTTTTCCTTTTTCTGATCCCTCCCCATGCTTGACGAGGAAGCAATATTCCTAACAGAAACAAAATGACACATGCAAAAACTTGACGACCATCCCAATGTCTGAATTATTGTAAAAACAAAACAAAGAGCGAAAATTGAAAGTTACTTTAAAAGCCTTACTTGAATTAATTACAAATATTTTATTTATTAACAAACATTAGTGGCAACAGTTAAAAATTTTAAATCATTGAGATAATATTTCCGATCATTTCCATACAATTAAAATCACGAGAAATACGCAGACGACAATCTATTACGATTTATCTTTCTTATTGTTGCATTAATAAAACTATTTTTATTCGCAAAAAAAAAAAAAAAAAAAAAAAATCAACACCTCTTGGAGCGATTGGAGTCAAAATTGAACCAAAGCCTGTTTACGTATGGATTCACATATATTCCAAATTTCAACCAGAACGTAGCATTACTTCTTGAGATAGGGCACTCACAATGGAAAAAAAGAACGGGCGATTGCGCTACCCCCTTTTTAGCTGTTGACACCAAAATAAAATCAGCTCTTATACCCACTAAGGGCTACTTGTCAAAAAATTTTTGTTTGATTCCGTTCGTTATTTCTTGAGATACAGCAGTCACAATTGACGACAAAAAACGTTCTATAGCTCAACCCCCCTTTGAGTTATTGACACCAAAATTGAATCAGCACCTGCTCCTGTTAATGGCAACATATGGACCAAATTTTGTTTGATTCCGCCAGTTACTTCCTGAGGAATAGCAAGCACGCGTAACTCAAAAAAGTCCCATTGCTCCACCCCCCTTGGAGGAATTCGCACCAAAAACTAATGGGCACAAGTTCACATACGGGCACATATGTGTACCAAATTTCGTTCGATTTCATGCGGTAGTTTTTGCTGTAGAGCGGCCACAAAAAACTTGTCACACACAGACGTGACACACATACATACACACACAGACAGACATTTTCCAAAAATATTCGAAATGAACTCAGCACACCTCAAAACGTTCGAATCCGTCAAAATTCGAAATTCGAAAATTTGCACGAATCCAATACTTTCTTCTATATATTAGATATAGAAGAAAGTAACAAAGTAGTTGTTACCACAAAAAAAAAAAAAAAAAAAAAAAAAAAGCTCAGCTCAAGCTCCAACAGTTTGCGAAGAGAGGTAGGACTGGTACTGCCAACATTTGAGAGTTTTTCAACATTTTTACTGCAAGTTATCCTAGTAAAACATACCAGGTTCATACGTATCCTTTATTCCAGGTTCAAATGAGCTCCATTTGTTTCATTTTCTTTAAAAAGGTCTGTTTTAAGAGAGCAATGCAGATTGAAAAGTGCAAAGACATACATTTTTAATGCTATCCTATTTAAAATGCTTATCAAGATTTAAAAAAGAAAGGCAATTTACAACTGAAAGTTGTTAGCTAAAATAATATTTTTTCATAACACAAACACCCAGTGATGTCCCCATCAATTTTTTTTGAGGGTATACTTCCAGTAATTCACTGCGCGCAATTTGTGTATGCGATGATATACATAATTCATCTTAATATGAAAATTATTGAAGCTTGAGGGTATACCCTATATGTCTAAAAAACGTTTGAGAGTATACCTATGAAAACATCCCTGCAAACAGCTATATGATTTTTTTTTTCATTTCCTGAAAAAAGGTCTGTTTCAAGCAAGTCAATTACAAATTTGCAATAAGCATTAAATTTTTTTTTTTTTTTTAAGATGCTTTCTCCTTTAAAATGGTTATCAAGATTTAAAAGAAAAAAAATGCAGCTACAAGTTTGCTAAAAGAATATTTTATTCATAGGTATTAAACATTTGTTTCAATTTCTTAAAACAAGTCTCTTTCAAGCACGCAAAGACAGATTTGCAACAATACAACATCAAGCAACAATTGGTAAAAACTGAAGCATTTTCTTGCATGAATCAATGTGTTTTGTACTTTCTGCAAAAGACAAATTTACTTTAGAAGATTGACATTTTAAACGAAGTTTTAAACAGAGTACATAATCAACCATTCAAAAATCCAATTACAAACTAGAACAACTATAGTTGGGGCAAACCTAACCGGCAGTGTCGAAAGGCTGTGTTTAGGATCTGCCTAGCCTTCACAATGCTGCCAGGTTAGGTTTGCCCCAATTATAGTACACTTTCACAAAATCACATAATATAAGAGGGAAACAAGAAATGCATCTTATAGAAAAAATCTACATACAAAAGTGATATGCAAGGCAATATTGTAATTAAGCGTTACATTAACTTGATATAGAGAAAAACTTTTAACAAATGTCCACAGATAAGTTTTCAAATTAAATCATACATAATTTTTAAACAAATATAATAAGCTCATTTTTTACATTTAATAATCTTGGTTTGGTGCAATGTTCATTGCACCAAATAACAATGAGTAAAAAATAATAACATCTAAATTTCCTTTCATTTTACACTACTTTATATCTATTTTAGAAACATGTTTCCAGACAGAACTAAAACACAATATGCAATTAATTTAATATTCATTTATTTAACGAGCTGTTTTAGCTAATGTGCAAGAAAAATGGAAATTTCTAGGAGTGGAGGGAGGTAAAAGAAAAGTGGGCATAAGACTATTCTTGGGTACAAAGCAAAAAATAAAATACAATAAATCATGATTCATAGTAAACAAGGTATTGCCAAAAGGATTGTTTTGTGTATGGATATGTTTCAGACCATTTAACATCTTGTCAATGCTAATTAAAAGCTTATTTATGTTAATTTTATAAAAATAAAATAAGGTTAAATTTTACTTTGAAATAATAATTAAAAAAAAATAATTAGAAAATTAAGAATAGTAATAATAAAAAATGAAGTAAAAAAAATACTTAAACTAGAAAATGAAAAAGTTGAGATTATTAAAAAAATACCAAAAAAAAAAAAAAAGAATGAAATCCTTACAAAAAAATAAATTGAGAATGCACAGATTATGCGTTGTCAGTGCCAACAGTTAGGAGCTTTTTAACAGAAATCATGTTAGCAACAAGTATCAAATTAAGAAATTAATTGACAATTTTTTAATTCAAGCTGAAACATATGTTTCAAATTTTATTAAAAATAAGATTATGTTTCAACATAATACATCTAGAATTGTGATTGTGTTCCTTAATACTTAATGTGACCAGATTTTTCTAATCAAAACTCTGGATGTACGGAAATACAGTATGTAACTACTAAACGAAAAATAACTCTAACAACACACAACAAATTCTTTGGTATAACCAACATAGGTATACTGTTGGAAGCAATTTTAATAAGAAAATTTCTATATCGCAACAAAAAACCTAAAATTAACAAAGATATTTTCAAGTTTCTATTGACAGTTATTTTTCAAATGTCCAAATTTTTTTCACAAAAGAAAAAGGCCTTTCAAATACTGCAGTTATTCCTGGCAAGCTGAATTCAATATATTTTTTATGCATTCAATCGACAAAATTATTGAAAAAAAATTTGTATTATTATTTTTATTGTTTGGCAGATCATTAACAGAAAAGCTTGACATTTTGGCAGGGTATTTTGCCATCAGGACAAAAAAAGTGGGACTGTCTCATTAAAATCTGGACATCTGGTCACTTTATTGATGCTTGACACAAGAATTAAGCATATTTTCAGAACTATTATAGAACTGGTATAGGTATACAGAACTATAAAACATTAAAAAAAAATGTTGTGTGGTTTTTAGATTTAAATGTATGCTCCAGCTTTGAATTCATTAAAATACCCATCAAGACAAAATGCTACAAGCGTAGCGCAATATTCAAAACACATTAAAATTTTAATAAACTAAGCTTTATTTTAGTTAGCAATATTCCAATGAAAAATACATTTTTCTGAGCAGCTCAGTGAAGAGGGAGATACTTACATCTAAGATCAAAGAATATTATAAAATGTTCTCAGTAGTTGGAAGTAGTAAGCTACAAGGAGTGACGCTACTGTAGTAGCTACATTTTTTTAGTAGTTTGTAGTGTAGCGCACTGCTTTTTTAAAATAGAGTAACGAGCAGTTCGATACAAAAACCTACCTTGTAGAGATTTCTGGAAAATACTTTTAAATAAAGTTTTTAAAAAAAGAAAAGAAAGAAACGCGGTTTCAAACGAATCTGACTTGCACCAACCAGATTTGTAAGACTCTGAAAATTACGAGCTGAGCTCAGAGATATTATTTTGACTCCACATGTTCCACCTGTTTGACGTTTAGCATTGAAATTTTCACATTTCCCCAATATTCCCCTTGAATAGCACATGGCTTAGAAAGAAAAGATTAAGCAGTAACTGCCAATTTAATACTGCGTTTATCTTTTCTGGCAGCAGAGAATGTCCTGTTGATGAATATTTTAGATGTCAACGAGATTACTGTGCCAATATCTGCCTAATATGGAAGCTACAGTAAATATCATAGAAAGGATGATATTTTACTGCCCTGGTCAGCTAACAGGGGCGTAGCTAAGGGGGGGGGGGGTTTGGGGACAAAACCCCCCCCGAAAAGTTAGTCTCAAAAAAAGAGAAAAAGAAGAGAGAAGAGGAAGAAAAAAAAAAAGAAGAAAAGGAAAAAATTCCAAGCGATTATATATATATATATTAAATATATATATATATATATATTAAATATATATATATATATATATATATATATATATATATATATATATATATATATATATATATATATATATATATATATATATATAAAAGAACTAACCCCCCCCGAAAGTCGGGTCTAGCTACGCCACTCTGTCAGCTAACAATAAATATTGCAGTGTTACAGAAATGTATGACAACCAAAACTTTTCGTTTCATGCAAACTTTGCCCGTTAAGCAAAAAGCTTTTGGTATCGATGTCATCTGCATATTCAGCCGAATCTCAACTTACCCGAGGGATGCGTTGCAAGACTCCTCGTGTAGCTGGAAATTTCGCCTAGTGAAAAAAGGCATCTGTGCGATTTTTTATGAACAAACCAATTATTTTAGACACTTGAAAACATCCACCCCTCAAGCTGTTTTAAGCCAGTTCTTAACTTCTTGAAACCTTTTAAATTTAGAGAATTGAAATTTTACTGTATTTTAAAAAAGTTGTGTTACTGAATATAAAATACTGTTAGGATGCACAGAATCAATGGGAGAGAAGGGCATAAAATGAAACAGTACTTTATGCACAGTATGAAGCAGTAATAAAATGCAATATAATTATATTCGACACACTTTTTAGTTGTTCAAGCATATCGAAAATCTTTACATCTCTTTTGCCAGAAACTTTCTATTTTCCTTTCCATTTTTAAACTTTAGATAAACAGTTCCCTTATATGAAATTATGTTTATCATCAGTTTATATTTAGAATGAAAAGATGTGGAGTGCCGATTCACAAAGCGATGTTCCAACTAAGTAAGGTGTGGGGACCTACGCCTTCAGTCATGCTGAAAGGAAAGTTCATTCATGAAACTAATGATTAGTACTCAATAAAGAAGGTAATACCCAAGCCCTACGATTCCCTTCCAAAAATTTTCAAGTTGTGGGTGAGGAATTCACGTCAGGTTACTTGAGGAAAACTCGGCTATATAGCCATTTTGCGTAAATCCAATCGAGTTGTAGCGTGAGTAAACTGTAGTTTAAAATTGCACATTGAAGCACATACAGTGAAACCTGTGTGTAACACAATACTGTCTATAACAATAAAACTGTCTATAACGATATTTTTCTTGGTCCCAGCAAAATGTCAGCATAAATAATGAAACTGTCTATAACAATAACCTGTCTATAACACTATTTTTTCAGGTCCCCACAGTATCCTTGTAGACAGATCTTACTGTAGTAAGCATTCTTAGTTATGTTTCATAGAGTACAACCTCGATATCTCAAATCTCTCGGGACGGGGAAAAAATTCGAGACATCGAGTTTTTGAGTTATCAAGGTTTTAAAAAAATTACACTAGAAACTCTCATAATTACACACACTATGCTATATGCATTTATATATGTACTATGAGACCACTTTGAATTACGATCAATAAAGTAGTCTTCAATATTTTACTAGATTTGAAATTTTATAATTGTTGAAAGTGCACAGGAAGAGATTTTGAAATGAATAACAATTTCAACTTGGTTTTTCACCTAAAAATTTAAAATTTCTTATCTTCAACTAGTAGCTCGCCGCATTCAAAAAAGTTTTCAGCAGCCATTTTGTAGGAGTTGAAAAAGCAGAATGATGAAAATGAGGAACGCATTTTCCGTTTTCACTTGAAAACTGACTGGCGAGAAATCAACCCCCTTTCCTCAAAGTAGACAACATGCTCGAGAGAAATGCACAAAAATTCTAAACTCTGGGGAAAACACAGCACCCCTTTCATACCAACACTTCCCTATTATCTTGCTTCAATCCCCTAATCACAAAGTTTCCAAGAAGAGATATGAAAACTGGGCCCTGGAACTGGTTTTACTACGAAAATTGCCAAAGAAAAACGACAACTGAAACTTGCTTCTGTGCAAAAATTTCGACATATCAAGGGTTTCGAAAAATAAATTTTGAGATAACTATGGAAAATACATAGGGGTTTTTATAGAAAATGCAGGGGAAAAATGTTTTTACCGAGACATCAAGGGTTTCGAGATAAGGAGGTTCGAGATATCAAGGTTCGACTGTATTTTGGATATTTATCCCCATTTGATTATAAATACTAGTGCTGTTTGGGATATTTTTTCTATTTCTGTACTTTCTTTTTTTACTGATTGCAGGGATCTGTCTAGGATTTTTTTACAGGGTCCTATTTTTGTGAATTTAAAATTTTTTTTGTGAAAAATCAAATCTTTTTGTGAAATTTCAAAATGTTTAACCAAAACTTATCCATCAATATAGATTAGATTTCTGGTTTGCATACTCATTTATTAACAAATTAGTTCATGCAAGGTCCGATTTGGTCAATCAAAATTTTGTGAAGGGTCCTTTTTAACTAATTAGATTTTTGTGAAGGGTCCTTAAAAGGACCTACATTTCCTCTGGCCAGACCCTTGGATTGAGTGTTGATATATTAACATAATAAAATTCAACTATTAGATATCGTAAGTTTTTCAAGGTTATTGGGTAAAATTGAAAAACGCTTGTCTTTCATTTTATCAGTGGTGTAAGGAAAGAGATATTGGCCAGGTAAGGGCTCCTAACTTGAAGCTCAAAATCTATTAATTAGTTCCTACAAAATATAATTTCAAAAAAAAAAAAAAAAAAAAACTCCTATAATCAAAATTAAAAGTTTTTCTCTTTTATTTAAAATATATTATTCATCATCTAAATCAATTTTATGTCTACGTCTGTCCATGTAAAATTTAAATCAAATTGCGACTGCATCAATTTACATTTTCAAGTAGCCGAGTTGCACTTCTAAAAATTTGAGAATGATTTCTTTGAACTTTTAAATCCTTTCTTGCAGCAAGTATTCATAAAAATCATAAAAAATGTTTGGAATGACTAATTGGCTCAGTAAAGAAAAGAAAGAATAAATAATTCTTAGTAATATTCCATGCTCAAATGAGTCAATTTATCAATCACTACTTTCTGAATTTTTTCGTTCAATTCTCAAACGATGTGTATGCATTTTATTTATTTATTTTTTTAAAAGTAGAAAAGTAGCGACTACATTTCAAAAGTAGTTTGTAGTTGTTACATTTTGAAAAAAAAAAAAAAAGTTGTAGTTAACTACATTTGTAATAAAATAGTTGTAGTTTGCTACAAAAAAAAAAAAAAAAAAAAAAAAAAAAAAAAAAAAAAAAAAGACCACTGTGTTCTATAGTGCACTGTGTTGCTAGATTAAGCAACCTCATAAATTTATGAAGTGAAAATATCAACTAAAAAGTTACGTTTACGATTGACAAGAGACGGATCTGTGTTTAAGGCACTGTGCACCACTATGTAGTTTGCCTTCCCCTCCACGCAGCCACACAACTGCCTAGCAAACACAGAAAGAAGTATTGATTTTACAGGCACAGTAGCAGACATTGTTTACAGGATCAGCAAGTTGCTTATAATGCTTTTATGATGTAATTTTCTGCCATATTTTTTAATTAAAGGATTTAACAAAAAACAAAAGCTTTTTTGTTTTCTTGCTCGTTATTTTTTTCTTTTTAAGTCCCTATATTCTTCTTTGCTAAAAAACTTTTTATGAACAATTAAAGTGAGCATTTCAACTCTCATGAAACACATTTCTAGAAGTTATTTGGTGACCTAGGAGAAAGCAAGTCAAGGCCCTTGCACTCGGCAGCAATTTGTGGGGGGACTGCAAATTCAACCTATTTGTTCCCCCCCCCCTCCATTGAAACAAGCAATAAAAACTAAAAGAAAGATGGGTAAGGGTGGTTGTTTCAAGTTTTTCCCTAGCTTAGAAAAATCAAAAATCGGATGCTGTATTGAAGCAATTTTTTCACAGTTAGGGCAGACCAACCAGTGAACCAACAGTTTGTAATTTAAAAATCCAAAATCGGAAGAAAATTTTTTTTATATGTTTCGCCACAACCAAATATGCATTCCAACGAAATAAATGTTCAGTCCCGTTTAAGTGACTATTAACATTGCTTGAAAGGGTGTACAATTCCCGTTAAAACGAACAAGATTTACAGTCCCTTGAGGTAAGTTATAATCAGATTTCACTGCAGTAGAATAATTATGTCTATTAATTAATAACATTACACTAATTAAAAGTACAAAAAACACTAATTAAATCAATTTTGTAAAATGTTTGAGTTGAATACATTTGTGTATTAGACGGTTTCCCAAATTTGGATTGTACACTTCATACAGTCATTTTGCAGAATTCACTCCCAGAAGATTCAGCAAGCCCTAGGGAAACCTTGGTTCTTCGGTTAAGGTTTAGTTGGAGTTTGAATTTGAATATCACTTTGCTGTGAAAGTGAATTTTTGGAAGGGTAAAAAATCAAAACATTGCCGTCTCCTAAATGTTGCTGCCCTATGCTCAGCACAGAATGGCACTTTCCTAAATACGGACCTGATTACAGATATTGTGTTTCACAACTTTAAACAATACAAAATATTTTCAAAACAAAAAATATAAGCTTTAAATATTTCATATTTTTAATTTTGATTTAAAGTGAAGTAAGAATAAATGTATGCCCAAAAAATTAAAAAATGAAATATAAAGTAAATCAATTTCCAACTATATCAAATACTAAGAATGCCTTATACCTGAAAATGAGTTTGTCTGGAATTCAAAACAAAGTATTATGTTACCATGAAAGTTCGAAATCTGGTAAATATTGACATTAATCGGTGAATAACTACATTCACCTTCCAAAGATATTAGAGGTAGACTAAATATTTCTGGTGAAAGTCAACATTCTCCAATTTTGGTGTTTTACAATAACGTACACACATACATGTGATTGCATGAATTTCTTAAGTATAACATATCTGAGAAAGAAATATTATCACAGGTTTGTCAGACATTTCCTGAGTGGGTTCCCTGTTATGACCGTTTGTTGTATGAAAATGAGATAAATTTTGTCAAATTACAATGGGGTCGTTTCCAAAATTTTAAAAGTATTTTTTTTCTGAAAGAGCATGCTTAAAAACATAGGATTTGACCATTTTTTTAAATAATTTGTTTAAGTTTAATATTAAAAAAAAAATTACTTAAATCGGTGCACTTTCATTGTTTACATTTCTTGCTGATGACATCACAAATGATGAAATGCCATTCAGTGTTGCCTTTCACAGAGCAAAATCATTAATTCCCATCTTTACTCACGTGTATTGGCAACGATAGGGTTGATAGCAAGCATAGAGCGCAATTTTAATTCGCTTCTTGATTATCATAACGTGGAAACGCGATAGAAAGATGTGCCAAAGATCATCATTTGTGACCTCATCAAGACCACGCCTTGTTTGAAAAATCGGACATTTTGAAAAATTAATTAAAAAATAACTGCTGGGAAAATGAAAGTATTTTCTGGATCCATGTTATTATTATTTTTTTGCTTATTCTATCAATTTCAGTGACTAAAAGTACTACTTTTGACTGAAGGAAACAACCCCATTGAGGCAATGAGAAAAAAAGGGATTTATATATAAGTGACAAAATTAAAAATTTGTAGATAACCAGTACAAATGATAGGAGAACCTCTCCTCTGCTTTAGGGTATGAAATAGTACTAGCAGCCCTGGTAGATGCTGCTATACAGCGTGATTAAGGAAAAAAATATAATGAAAGTCTACCTAGGATCTGAACTTATAAGGTGTTTTACTAAAAATTTGAAAACATCAACTTACATCTCTTTGCTTCTCACTGCCTCTATTTTTCTGATAAATCACCATCAAATTGTACATACAGAAAAGGGGATAGTTGACTAAGAATTAAGCAGATAAAAGAGAAGTAACCAAAGCCAAAACATTTTAGAAAAATAGATAATTTCAGTACGTAGTCATTTTGTCTTTGGACAGATGTCCAGAATCTCCTATAGCATAAACTCTAACTCTGCCAGTAGGAGGAATAGCAACCCACGTTATACTGCAGTGATGTAATGAAAATCTCAGCCATGCTTCAGGCGGAAACTGAAGTGCTCTAAATGTAAAAAGGAAAAGAATAATTATGAGACCACTGTGCTGTAACATGAGAATACAATGCATATAAAAAGTCTGAAAATACTCATGAAATTCAAAGTTAGCAAAGAATTAAAAAAAAAGCATGAAGTGAAATTTTGCATTGAAAATCATACAATATTTAGGTTTACATTTTAAAAATAAAATAATAGATGTAGAATAAAGGTTCATTAACAATTTTACTGCAAGGACGGATACAAGAGAGGGGCGATCACCCTTCCCTTTTGGCATCCTGCCTCGGCAATTTTTCCAAATTGAAGTTCTAAAACTGAAGTGTAGGCAATTCTTGACAACATTTAAGAAATGGAATAGGTTCGGATCTCTCTATCGGACACTTTTCGGGATTGAAGTTTCAAAAAGGCAGTTCAGACTATCTTTGATGATGTAAGGAGGAGGAACATGAAGGCCTTCCTTTGGGTATTTTGCGAAATTTAAGCCTTAATGACACGATTCTAGACATCTCAGGGAGTGTTATGGGAAGAAATCGGTCAAGCTTATACTTCAAGCATGAGTAAATTACGTACGTAGTAGAAGCAAGTTAACAAATCAACCGGCCCCCTCCTTGAACAATTTCTGGATCTGCCCTTGTTTTCCTGCAACACATTCCTGACTGTCCATCATCATTCTGTAGACGAAGCAGCAGTTCACCGATGATTCTTTTAAAAAAACTGACAGAACTCAAGATGGGTGAAATTTAGGGTACAATGCTGCGTAAGTCTGCCTTGTTTGGTGCAGTTTTTTTTGTTTACAAAACAGTAAAAAATGGGGAAAAGTTTAAAGGTTTTAAATGATAAAAAGTCAAAACTTTCTCAAATTTGCAAAAGTCTGACGAATCTCATCCCTGTGTACATTTGAGCAACAGCATGGCTTTGTTTCTACATTCCAGACACTAAAATAGTCTCCACAACAAAAAAGAATTTTGTCAATTAACATAGAGTAAAATCATGTTTCAGGTGCAATCAATGCTTTCTCGAACAATGGCCTGACTTCTTTGAATAAAGTTTCGATTAGCTATTAGAGACAACAATGTGCAACCTTGGCCCAGAGAGGGTAAAATTTTAGGTCCAGGTATCCGAGATCACAAACTTTACTATGATCTTACGTGTGCCAGACCTAGGGCATGTTTTATTACCACCACTAGGTTTAATGCCCTGAATCTCATTAACTACTTAGATGGTGACAATGCCGCTGTTAGGTCAGCTGTAAGAATGTAAGAACGAAATTATCTCTATGTCTGCATATTTTCCTTTTGAAAAAAAAAAAAAGATCCTCTGTCAGAGAGGATATTATGTTTCCGCAACTGTAAGAATTTCAGAATTCATGACTAAGGACAGAAACAACAGCTTGCCCACTATAAAGCTTCCATGCGGCAGATTTACTTTCCCCCGCCTTCCTCACCTCAGATACCTTATCCAAAATGCTTCAGTTTTCAGTAAGATAGCCAGGGCTAAGGCAGAAATACATGAAATACACCACCAGCTCAGTCATTCCATCCGAGAACTGCAGTTTCATGCTTATTAGCACTTATCAGCCTGGAATAGGAAGTGCTTGAGCAGGAGGTGGAAGACTTCTTGAGGAAGCCAAGAGTGCCAAGCAAACTGGTAGCTAATATAGAATTAGCACTGGCCAGACAAGTGACTGAAGCAATGGTTCAGTTCAGCTCGAAGATTGCAGGCAAGGCATGGTACTTTTAGTAAGTTATCGCCCTATAGCCAGGGCTAAGGCAGAAATACATGAAATACACCGCCAGCTCAGTCAATTCCATGCAAGGACTGCAGTTTCGTGCTTATTAGCACTCATCAGCCCGGCATATTAGTGACTGAGCTGGAGGTGGAAAACCTCATAAGGAAGCCAAGAGTGCCAAATAAACTGGTAGATAATACAGAATTAGCACTGACCAGATCCATCTCCAACTCAGTCACTCCTATGCCGGGCTGATGAGTGCTAATAAACACGAAACTGCAGTCCTCGGCTGGAATTGACCGAGTTGGCGGTGTATTTCATGAATAAGCAACATGCTCTAGCACTTTTAAAGGGGTGAATCACACATATGCCGATCTCTACATAATCAACATTTTAGGATAATTAGGACACACATTTTAGGAGGTTTTCAAAAAAATCAGAAATTGTAGAAAAATTAGTCTGACACCTGATAATACTGTCTTTCTTCTTGTAAGACAACCATATCAGTTGGCCCACTAAAGTTTTAGGCAGTTAGTGGACAACAGGCCTGGATCTACGCACATGCAGACTGTTATAAAGTCTGCTGTTATAAAGGGGCCCGTGGCTCTCAGTGGTGTAGAAATCCAGTAGGCAGTTAAGGGCCCTGCTGATTTTTTGCAAGGGGCCCAAAATTTATAAATCCCGGCCTGGTGGACAGACAATGTGGCCCACAAACACATGGAATCTTTGATATGGCATCAAACCAAATTTTTAGAGGTAAATTTTAATTTGTACGAAAATTTACTAACCTGCAAACAAAATAGCGAATAACATTTGCGTGACACACAATTATCTCATAACTGTCTGATTTCTGTTTTGCCTCTGCTCGATGAAAGTATTTTCGGAAAGCAGCTTCTATTCTAGCACCATCTTCAAAGTACTTCTTAAAACAAGAAAATAAAACAAATTTATATGCAAACTACTGAAAAAAATGTTGCAAAAGTTCAATCAAGAAATGTTTGGAAATCATTTATTAACACAAAATGAGAAAAAAAACCTTTTTGCTTCCCAGCTTCTTACTAGTACAAAATTCAAGAGTAATAATAGTAAAACTAGTTTGTATTTTATATGTTATACATGATGATACTTGTACTCATTAATACTTCAAAATAAATCTGGTAGTAAGTTAATAATTATAATTATTACAGTTCAATTATAGTTAAAGAAATGGGTTAGATAGAATATGGAATCTTGTTTTATTACTCATAAAAATAGAATAGAACTTTATGCTAGATTTTTATGCATAATGAGAAAGAACCTGGTTTTCTAAATATCATTTTACAATAAATTTCTTTAAAACACATGAGTTTAATTGCTTGTATAGAGCCTTCAAAGAAATAATTATATATTATCAAAGAGAAAAAGTTAGGAGGAAATGCAGGAAAAATCAATTGTGGAAAAAATTCATAAATAAAATTTTCTATTTATAGGTTTTGCCTTTTTATGATATTTTTAATTGTTAATCTTCACAAAATCTCTATTCACTGAAGTCCCCTTTTACCAACTTTTAAAGGTAAATTTTTAAAAAAACATTTCACCATTTTCAATAATAATGCAATAAAAGAAAGTTTGCTAAAAGGTCTGAAGTAGTTTTATGAAAACAAGGACAACAAGGCATGCTTTACGTGTTCAAATCATTAATTGCGAAAATATATTCCAGTCACAGATTGTTTATTCTGATACAGATTATTAACACCGACAAATAAATTAATGCATTATTTGTATCATGAAATCCCCAACATTTTTCAAATGGCCAAATTGACAAATGAAGTACAAACATAAACATTTTAACTTGAACCTCTTGTGTACAAGATCATTTTCCTATTTGTTCAAATTCTGTAATTTTATTAAATCCAAATGAAAAACAAAATCTCCTTATAATGTTCCCTGTACCAGGAACATTGGTTGTACAGCTAACTAAGCCATACATTATCTGCATGAGGTTACAAAGGAAAATTGTCCTAGACATAGCATGTATCTAGCATGCTATGTCTAGGACATAGGCATGCATCTAGCCATACTTTTAACCACTAGCATAGTATGCAAGTGGTTAAAAGTATGGCTCGTCCATCAGTTCCGGATTTAGAGGAGAGCAAGGCTAGGCCCTCACCCAGGCGGCAACTATCGGGGGGGGGGGGGGTATTTCACCTTATTTCTGTTCCAAGACTAAATGGAAATATTTCCTGAAAATCCCAATTTTTGAAATGAAAAAAAAAAAAAAAAAGAAATATAATGACCCATGTGATGAAAAATTGGACTATTAGGGACTCAAAAGAAAGCAGGGACTGGGGGTCCAGACTGAAAGCCCTGACTCACTTTGAGAAATGAAAATCCCCGACTTTTCCAGGTGTTTCAGCAGAAACTTAGTGAAATTCCAGACTTGAATTTTGAATTTAAGGCTAAAAGTTATGATTTTTTTTTTGAAAACATAAGCAAAAATACTGTTAATTTTAATATGAGCACTTCAATTTTCATATAGGGTGATCCGTTTGTACCTGCAAAGACCTTTATTTTTGCAACCGTTAGTCCTAGATGTGTCCCAAAAATGTTCAAAATCAGATGCAGGATTAAGGTATTGAAAGTTTGAAGCACAAATAAAAATGAGTCAAGAAATACAGAATTTAACTTTTTATACAGGCCCCTAGTCCCTAAGTTATGTTTAGGGAAATATTCTCCATTGAAAAATAATTCCAACACAAAAAGTTTGAAATTAGTACGACCAATATTCACCAAGATATGAAACGCAGCGTTTTTTGACTTACACCACTTTACACTTGCCGTCAATAACACCTTTTGGGGAAAAATATAGCAGTTAACAAGTGTTTAAAATTATATGTGTGCATAAAGTTTGGTTTTTCAAATTGTTCGATGTTTAGTGGCGTGTTTTTGTATATCACAGCATACCATTTGCATTTATTTTTGAATTGCAAAGAAAAATATAAATTCTTTGTTTTTTGAGCAATCACGACTGCTAATTGTTTTCATTTGACTGTCCTTGATGTTGTGGTTCCTTTTCCAGCTTGGACCAGGGGCCTCTGCAGCACCACCGCCCATCGGCCTCTGCTGGCGCGCCTCCTCTGGTCCTGACTACTGTCCCCCGGAATCTGGTGGCATGCATGTCCTACACACACACTGCTCATACACACACACATGCACGGGCCTTTGCACACATACACACTGACACACATATGCGCTGACCCACAGACACCTGCCTTTACACACATACACTCACACCTACATTCATACAAGCAGGTCTACGCACACACACAAGCCTAGCCTACACACACACACAGGGGCGTAGCTAAGGGGGGGGGGGTTGGGGACAAAACCCCCCCCGAAAAGTTAGTCTCAAAAAAAAAGAGAAAAAGAAGAGAGAAGAGAAAGAAAAAAAAAGAAAAGGAAAAAATTCCAAGCGATTATATATATATATATATATATATATCCTATATATATATATAATATATATATATATATATATATATATATATATATATATATATATATATATTATATATAAATATATATATATATATATATATATATATATTATATATAAATATATATATATATATATATATATATATATATATATATATATATATATATATATATATATATATATATATATATATAAAGAAGTAACCCCCCCCGAAAGTCGGGTCTAGCTACGCCACTGCACACACACACAACTACACTGCCGTGTGCAGGTAAAGAGCAGTAACTGCGAATTTTTCATTTTTCATATTTTTACATTTTTGTCATCTCTCGTATGTTATCTTTATTGTACAAGCTCGCTATTTGGTTTCTGCTGAAAAAAAAGTTTGAAAAAGACGTCAAATTCCAACATTTCCCCATTGTTAGTATTGAGTCCAAAACGCGTTTCTTCAAATATCTCGAAAACTCATTTCTGCAGATACTGCCGTTTACCTGCACACGGCAGCATACACATGTCCAGGAAGAGGGGCAGGCTTGAGGGGGCGGGGCCATTTCTAGAAACAATAACTCCAATGAGTAGGGTCCTGCCTAAACTCGTGATTGCGAAAAACATAATTTGAATTCAAAATTTCAGAATTCAAATTAATTTATTATAATTATTATTTTTTTAAAACTTTGACAACCTGCCATTCTTCTGAAAGGGCGATAAGTTCCTATTTCATCCTCTAGATGGTCCCTTAAAACTTTAAAATGGAATATCTCCTTGAATTTTGGTGGCACAAATGTCAAGTTTTTTGTGTCAGTAATAGTTTTCAATGGAGAATATTTCCCTAAATATAACTTAGGGGACCTGGGGTTCATATAAAAAGTTACATTTTATATTTTTTGACTCCTTTTTATTTTCACTTCAAACTTTCAATATCTTAACTCTACATCTGATTTTGAACATTTTTGAAATTTGAAGTATGCATCTAAGACTAACGGTTGTGAAAATAGAGGTTTTGCAGGTTAAAACGGAATACCCTGTATACGTAAGCCTTTGGGTAAGTACTCGCTTCACATAAGAATATGTATATTCATTCTGGTTTCGACACAGTGGCTAAAGAACATAATGCTCTATTTACTGTAGTAGTTTATGAGACAATTCCTGTTTATTTTCCCCATTTTTCCATGTTTTTGAATAAATCAATGATTTATGATTCTTTTGACCAAAATTAAATTCACCGACAATTCTCAGTATTCCCTGGTGTCTGAGAACTCTGCCAGCATGGCAAAACTTTGCTCTGTGATGCACATCCTACTTTTCATCATATTTTTGCCTTAGAAATGTAATTTCATAAAACCTACACATGCAATGAAATTTTGGAAGAATATTTTATCACACTTACTTTGGATTCAGGCTTGTAATATCCCACAGGAGGTTCAGGTGGAATTGGTGCTCCTTCTCGAAGAACATCATCAGTTTTAACAGATAAATCAGGAAAGTTTTTGAGAATAATATCAGATGTTTCTATTGCTCGTGTCATTGATGATCTAACAAGTGATGTATAGTTGAATTTCAAATCCAATAACCTCTGTCCTACTGCTTGTGCTTGTTTTATGCCTAAAAAAAATATAATTAAAGGAATGTCAGAAAATACTACAATACCATAGACATTTAAGGAGGGGGGTGGGGGATGGAAATGAATATACAGTGGTGTAACAAATTCCTTCAACTGTACTAAGCTCATAAGACAGTTATTCAGCTGCAGCAGTGGCGGATTGGTTGAAAAAATCGGCCCTGGCATTAGTAGATGTATAGCGGCCCCTTATCTCTTATAGGTATTAAATTTTACCTAACGATTGGGATATCACTTAAATATCAAGAAATTATTCATAACAACTAAATATGTTTTATTTAAACAAAATTCAACAGATAGGAACACTTCTGCGCTTTAATGGTGAACAAATTGATACAGTATTAGCTAAACTTTATTTTGGGGGAAAATTGTGATTGTAATTGTCCATTTAAGTATTTTTATGATGCCCCGAACTTGATTGAATATTTCCGTAATGATAACACTGTTTGGTTAGTATGTCCTTTTCTGCAGTCATAACAAGTAACTTAATTGCCCTGTTACATGAAACTGATCTAGCAATGTTCATGGGTGAAAGACTAGGGCCGTCTTAGAACGTGATGGGTCCCTCGACACAAACATACATTACTGGGCCCTGTCATTAACATTTCCTTTTTTATACTGCCATACCCTGACAACCCCCGAACTCGATGCGAGGTCAAAAATCTTGTGGGAGGAGACAGGTACGAGTTTGGCAGCCCCCCCCCCTTCTTTTTTTTTTTCAAACGCATGTATCAATGCAAAGAGAGAGAGTGTGAACTCAGTTTTCTGGCTCCTGGGAGTCATTAAAGTACTAGCAATATAAAGTTAATGGAAAGATTAACCTTAAGCCTGAAATAGGGGGGTCCAGGGGGCCTCTCCCCCGGAAAATTTTTGAAATTATAGCCTTAAAAACTCAATTTTAGACAATATTTGGTGATGTTAGGGGAGCGTAGGTTCAGGGTTTCTCCTGCTGCAATTTTTCAGAAGTGAAAATCTAAAAACAGAATTTAAAATTATCTTCGAGTATATGCTATGAAGAGCGATTCCGGGGACTCTCCTCTGAAAATAAAAAATAAAAAAATTAGCTCTGAAAACGCAGTTTCAGAACTTTGGTGATTTCAAATCGAGATAGATTCCGAGGCCATCCACCAGAAAATTTTCAAATTGAAGTCTTAAAAGTGTTTTTTTTTTTGGTAAAGATAAGGGCACCGGCAGTTACTCGAAAGTTAAGTTCTAAAAACGGAATTTTTGGTGACCTTCAGTGATGTTAGGAAAAGGAGTTTTCAGGAGGCTCACCCCGGAAAATTTTCGAAATTAAAGCACTAAAAACGAGATTTAAAACGTTCTTCATTGATGATGCCGAGAGAGAGGAGGAGACGGCACACTTTCCCAGAAAATTTTTGATACTATTAATTTAAAAACACAGTTTTAGACCATCTTTGGGAATGTTTAAAAAATGGGAGAGGTTCGAGTGCTTTCCTCCAGCAAATTTTCAAAACTGGAATTCCATGTTATGGCGGGAATGGATTCGGCTGTTCTCTTATGAAGTTATTCAAAATTAAAGCCCAAAAATTTAAAGTTTATACGATCTTCGATGATATTAGGAGGGGGGGGGGGTCTAGGGACCACCGGAATTCTTTCGACATTGGTTTTTATCAACTTACTTTCTTTTTAAACTGAGAGGCCCGAAACCGTGAGTTTGTACAGCATACAGAATACTTTATGTTTCGTCAAAAAATGTTTGAAACTCACATTTCGTCAGAATTTGGCATCTGATTTGATAATCTTAATAATGTAGAGTCGTTCATGCTCCTCAAGGGTATTTTAAAATTGCTTTTTTTACAATAATTTTACGTAAAAAAATATTTTGTTGCTTTTATTCCAATAGTTATAAACAGGATCGCCGATAGCAAAAGGGAAAAAAATGACATAGGTCATTTTTTTTCACAGGCCCCCTTCTACACCTTTCACCATTAGGATATTTTATCCTCTGCACGAGTTCGATTCCAAGCTGGGCCCCTATTCTCCAACTAAGCTGACATGACCTCACGTCGGCCCCTGCTATAAGTTGCATTTTAGAGCAATTGTGAATTGTGACTTATAAATAAAAGCGTCAAAGAAACCAAGTCTTATAACATTTTACCCTGTGTTTTTTTTTTTAATTTATTTTTTTATTACACCACTAAAAATATATTGGCAGCCTCAGGGCCCGACTAACTTAAAGTGAGGCTCTAGGCCCACATTAATTTGGAGGCCCCCTGAAGACTATGCAGTATTTCATTTACATTTTTAAAGCACGAGTGCACTTTTGGAGGCCTTTTTGTCTAATCACACAACTATGTATAAATCACTTATGTACATTTATGAATCCCCTTTGGGAACCCTCATAAGCATGACCAAGGAAATTCGTTACTGGCAGAATGATTAAAAATTCCCCTTTAAAGAAGTTTTTTTCTAATTAATAAGCCACAATTAAAAAAAAAACATGTATTTTTCATATCGTTGCTATGCATAATTCTTTGAAAAATTAGGGGCCCCTTAGGAACATGGGGTCCCAGGCCTAGGCAGCCTGTGTGGTAATCAGGCCCTGGGTAGCCCCATTTCAGAAATTCCCCCTCCCACCGCCTCTTGGTGATGGTTCTGCCTTTCTCCACCCGCAAGCTTTAGCCCATGCGTAAAGAGGAGCTGAAGCTATGTTTTGCGAATTTGCGTTATTCTAAACACATGAGCACAAAATTTACATTTTATGCTAATAGACGGGCCCGAAATACTTTGCTGTTAGTTGATCGGCCCGAAGCATGACCGGCCCACCGGGCAAATGCCCGGTTGCCCGCCGGCTGTATCCGCCACTGAGCTGCAGCATCCTGAATTGCATTTAAAGTTATCTATCTCATTTTTTTTATGTCACACTCTGTGATTATGGTAGACCCTCGCTTTATGCGGATTTGATCATACACGTTTTAAGATTTGACACCTTTATTTTATTTAACACAGACGAGCTTTGATTTTACAGGGATGAGGCATTGCAAATAGACAACATTTTCTATTCTTTCAAAATTTAAACTTCTAAGATTGCAGAAAAAACGTAATAAACTGCATTTAAGTGCTAATGAGCAAGCTTGGGTCATCGGGGACATTTTTGCGATTGGTTCCAGAGCTCTTTCCGGAAGTAAAGTTATTAAAACTCACAAAATTCAGAGCTCTTTAAAGTGACAAAGGAGAACGAAGCCAACAAGGATACTGACATTGATGATTCAAAATCAAAAGCTCTCACTGAAAGTTTTGAGGCATTCTTTGACAATTACAAATAATCTTTCCAATTTGTTAGTGAAGGAACATGGAAATTAAATGAGTGATCATGGAATAGTTATGTCCTACAAAGAACTACAGAGAAAAATAATTAATGACTACAGAAAGAATGTTATAACCAGCTCTTTTTTTAACATTAAGTTAATTCATTTTCTCTTTATGCAGGTTCTGTGTAGGTATCGGGAATAAGTAAACATTAAACTTATTATATATATTTATCTATCAATTGAATGAAGTTTTTTTTTCATCTATGGAACCCAACCCCTATTTTAACACTACTATTAAATCACTGCGTGGCATTTCCGTGGAACGCAACCCCCGTGTAAAACAAGGGTCTACTGCATTTCAAAATTAGAGCTTGTCACTTCTATGCAGGTGACCTAACTTTTATTGTACTTCTAAGTTTTAATTCAATTTATAAACAATAATTTACCTAATTCAGTGAGACGCCTGTCTACATCTGCTTTAGCAGACTCGTTATACTGTCCATGACGTATAAGAAAAAGATGCCTTGTTGCAGTGGGTGTAACTTTAACTTTCTGTTCATTTATTCTGTTTTGTTCAATAGGATCATTTTCCTTTTCAGCAGGTTTTATCATACTTAAGGGTTCACGCCTAAAATAGACAAACAAACATTTAATAACCAACAATTTTGTAAGTAATACATATATTAGTATAAAAAATTCAGAGTTAAATAAAGGAAGCAGATTTTACTGTAACTCTAGCAAATCTAACCTGGCAGCACCGTGAAGGCTACACAGATCCTAATCACAGCATTACGATGTTGCCAAGTTAGGTTAGCCCCAAGTACAGTTAATTCAAATTGCTATTATAATCTATGGTGCTCATGCAAGTGTAACACAAAATTGCAAATTTTTCGAGTGACGCCTGGCTGTCTGTGTTATACATAATTAGATAATAAGTTCTTTTTCCAAAAGTTAATTTTTTCGACGCCTAAAGGTATGTATGTTGGAGTTTTATCCGCCAAAAAAAAAAACCGTAAGAAACGAACCAACAGTTCCAACACCGATTTGTTTGCCCACCAAATGGCAGTCGAGACTAGTTCAAAAGGAATCATTTTTCCCCACGAAGTTTCGTAGGATGATCTACCTAGTTAAGTGAGCGCTAGCGAACCGGTTCCCATGTCTATGGCTTTAAAAGGATTTTCAAGGACCCGTGGGAACTCTGAAGAAACGAACATGAATATCAAAGCAAAGTTATACTTTACGTGGGAAAGTATTAGTTTGAATAATAAGTTATTGAAATATAACAGTCTAATTACTTCCTTTTACAAAAAAGGAAGTATTGTATTCGCGAAAAAATTTTCACTCAAAAATCGCCCTTAATTTCCATTTTGCTCACCCCCAAATGAATGTTGAGTTTTTTTTTCGATTCGACCACATGCGGAAAAGTGCCTAAGAATGTATAGACACGCGAAATATCCATTTTGACCATCACCGAGGTAATTACAACGACTTTTCTCGTGACGTCTGTATGTATGTGCGTATGTGTGTATGTGCGTATGTATCTCGCATAACTCAAAAATGGTATGTCCTAGAAAGTTGAAATTTGGTACATAGACTCGTAGTGGGGTCTAGTTGTGCACCTCCCATTTTGGTTGCTTTCGGATGTTCCTAAGGGGGTCTTTTGCACCTTTTTGGGGGGAAATCATTGTTAATTTCGATGTAAACTCAAGTGGCGTTATAATTTGTCGGACACTTGGCGATATATCGCCAGTCTTTTGGTCGCCAAGTTTTGTCGCCAACTTGGCAACAAATTTGGCGGAGTTTTTTTTTTTGGTTTCAATTTGGCCATTGTTGGTGATATTTAGAGAATAAATATTGAATCACATTAAAATAGCGAATAATGGGGAAATGACATTAAATTGGAGTAAAAGGAAGTCATGTGATGCACACATCAGCTCGTTTTTTCTCTCTTTTTGTTATGCTTAACTAAATATTGAAAAACACTTAAATAAATACAATACAAACTTGATATGTCGAATATCACAAGAAGGGATAAATATTTGAGATATTGAGTTTTCGAGTCATTTTGTAAAATTTACACTAGTAACCGTAGGCGGCTCGTAGGGTGGGCAACTGCCCCCTCACTTCCAAAAGTAAGGGGGCCTTGATCCTCACTTTTCAGAGTTAAAAATTAATGATTGATTTAAATATAACTTTTACAGCGAGCCTATCAAGCACTTGACTGTGTGATGAAACAAAAAGACTGCATTAGTTCTTAGCCACAAGAGGCTTAGATGCAAAATTTATGTGTAATAGGTTGGAAAAAAGAATGACATAATTTAAGTTAATTAGCCCTCTTAACACAGAAATTTCAACACACCTATGATAATAACAAAAACTGCTGGAGAGAAAAAAGGGTTAAATCAACTCTGAGTAAAAATATTGTAACTTGCATTCATTGTTCTTCACAACATTTAATAACATGAAAAATATGTGGTTTTATTTTACATTCAGTCATTAAAAATATCTCAAATACCTGTCCCAATTATAGTCCCATTTCACAGAAGGCTCGAAGTTTGTAGTCCAGGACATCTCTGCACATTTTTTCTCTGATTGAAAATAGCTGAACATACCCAATACAACACCACTTCCAGCCACAGCATAAAGCCATTTTGCCCTCTGAGCCAAAACCATTTTTGTATCACAGCTAAATGACAGAAATATACAGCACAAGCTGAAAGTAATAAAATAGTACATTTTAACAACAACTCTTTCTAAGTGGTTATGAATCAATTGTAGGCAGCGGTGCCTCAAACTTACATTTTTGGGAGGGGAGAATTTTTTAATATGTTGAATAAAACTCGGACCTTTACCAAATGCTAACATTAAAAGCATGCACACCTAGATACATCTAACGAGAAGAGAAATTTAACATGAAAAGAATTCTGCAGCACCATCTTCAAATTTACTGAATATGGAGGTAACTGACGTCCCATCGGGGACTCCTGATTTTATGTAGAACCAACAAACACATTGATGGTGACCAGGCTCGGATTTGCTTACCAGCAGACCCCACAGTGCAAAGGGGGAGGGGGCACATTCTTAAAGGGCCCAACGGCTAAAGAAATTGGGGAAAAAACAAGCACTAACACTTATTAATCACTGTTGGCCTTTGGGGAGGGGCCCAACAGATTTTGTTGTAGGGGGACCCAAACTTTATAGATTCAGGCCTGATGGTGACCAAACTACCTATTATATTCCATTAAGTTACATCTGTTATAAAGATAAAAAGAACACGAGCATGCAAAATCAAGCTTTGTTGGCTTTAAAAAACCAAATCAAAACTTTGAAACACGCTTGTCTTTATATAAGCTCAGTACCACAATAAATTTTTTTACAATATTTTAAACTTATACATAGCCTTAATATGAATTAATGTATAAAAAAGTTGTAGCTAAGGCAGAACTACAAGCATTAGACAGCTTGACTGTGACATCCAGATACTGCAGTTTCATTCTTCTTACACTTAAGTTACTGCTCCTAGCAGGGAGTTAAGGCCGAACTACAAGCTGTTACCTTCACTTAAGAAGATGTGAGCTGTACTATACTCTCACAGGTGTGCTAAAGTTGTTTCAGCTACCAGTGTGAAGCCAGCATCATCTTCAATGAAAGGAAATCTGACTTCAGCTTGTGTTTGGTTATTCCAGACAAGTGATCTATCTCTCTAATACGATTTTGAAAGTGTAGTATTTGGATGTTGTTAACAAGTTGTTTACATATGCTGTTAATCTTCTGGGAATTTAAAATGCATGCGAGGCTGAAACAGGTATAATGATAAGCATAAGTAACTTTACAGTACCATAATAAAAATACGAGAATGAAAACTAATTTAAAATATTAATAAACTAATTATTTAATTCAGAAAATCAAGCATATCATTTTTATTACATGAAAATCACTATTCCTTTCTCAAGTCAGTTTGCAAAAAAAAAGAAAAAAAAAGAGTAGTTTAAGAAAACCTGATGTAGCTGACTTAATTTTCGATTTTTTTTGACATATTAGGTATAGCATTTAATCTTTTGATTTATTTTTTGCTGCAGTTCAATTTTATATTAATAAGATCATAGCTCATTTTTGGCGTTATTTGTGTGACATTTGTTAAGGTTTCGGCTATTTCTTATTGAAATTTTAAGATTTTTGTATCAGCAACAGAATATTTTTTCTCTCTTGAACCAAGATACAGGGTTCGTACTCAATTTCAGAAATAAAATGAAAGAGTTTTGGAGGAGTTTTGAAGGAGTAAAATGAGATTTTGAAGGAGTACTAATGGGCTGTCATAAAATGTTTGACCTTTTTGCAACATATTTGACCCCCTTCCAACTTTGTCACAAAGTGTCACACTTCACCTAACTCCTCCTCTTGTCACATGTCATATTTTTTATCAAAATAATGTTACAATAACTGAGATGTCACTTTTTGCACTCTCTCTTCCCCTTGTCACAATTTCCATAAACCTGTCTCCCCCTCAAGGCATGACATCACATGTGGATGACCCTTTTTACAATATCATAACTGCGACTTACTAAACTATTGTTTTTTTTTTAAATACAACCACTTATTGTAGTACAACTGTTTATGTATTTTTAAATATTTAAACAATAATTAGGAAACCTGACTTTTGCTGCTGAGAGTGTGGTGGAGGGAACAACTATAATCATAAAACTTGGAAAAATAGCCAAGCACCATTTAAGCATGCTTTACTTCACTTATCAAATGTTTTAGTCATCTAATAATATTTTCACCTTCAACTTTTATGACTTCATGAAAAAAATATATATATACAAAATTACTACATTAAAATCGCTCTTATGACGAAGTTAAGTTGTCGATCAAATTATTTTAAGTAACTGTCATAGAGAAAGATTATATAGTCTTGAACTAAAAAAGAAGGAGTTTTGAAGGAGTTAAAACCAAAATGAAGGAGTTTGATGGGCCCTTCAAAAAAATTTCCTAAATGAAAAGTATTGGAGGAGGTTTGAAGGAGCGTACGAACCCTGAAGAATCAACAATTCACAATGTTACACGATGCTCTAAATCGATCAGGAATACTGCATACATGTGAAATGAAATCAGTTATTTGAGTATAATTGATTAGTTTCAGCACTTAACATTGCTTTTAAGTCGAAGACGTCATTTGCTGTTAACATAACCACGTGTTCTTACCAATGTAAACAAATCCGAGCAAAGTTCTCCAATCATATGAGATAACGTTTTTAGCGAGATTCATTCGATGACATACGGATACAGTCAGGTTGCGTTCGACGAGCACGACCGGGATCAACCGGTAGTTAATCACGTGACAACTAATGATCACGTGCTCCAATCCACCAATCAACAGCTTAAAATGGTAACCGGTTAGGTAACCGATATAATACTAACATTTTTAATTATGCAATTAAAATTTTCATCAACAAATTATCTGTTCATTCTTACTCTTATTAAGCGAAACAAACAAAAAACGAAGGGAAAGAAAAACACATCTGCGAGCGCTCCGAGAGATGAAAGTTCCCTCCCTCTCCTTCTACGTCATCTCACGTCACTCCGAGTCATGGCAATAATGGTTGCCGAAAAGTAGCCAAATTTTTATTCTTATATTTAATAAAAGTAAAGAATTGTTCTGTTTAATGATGTATATATTCAGCAGACCGACAACGTGATGTCGCTAAAAACCGGTCATTTGATAACAAAAAGCAAATGGGTTATTTTTAAATATTTTTTAAAGCTCGCGAGCGTCCTCGTAGACTCTAATGCTAAGACCAGTTCCTAAGCCTAACGAGGGGAACATTGGCGAGATTCGAAGGTTACACTCTACCCCAATCCGATTCGACCATAGACTAATAGGCTGCGTTCGGAAACGATCCACCGGTTACACCGCGTGGTTAATCCGGTGTGGTTATGACGTGTTTGGAATTTCTCTAGGAATTCCGGTAGAACAGCTGTGTTTCCGAACGCTCGTGGTTAAACCGCGGTAGTTCTAGTTCAGCAGCAAACGACACTCCAATCAACGCGTAACTTTCATAGTAGGCAAGTCACGTGCGTTACGATCAAAACATGAAACACGACCGGATTGGCCAACACAGACTTTGTGACGTTTGTGATCTCGTTAACCGCTTCCAGACAGCGGTGCCACAGGTTGCTACCAAGTCGACCGCCAGAAAACAACCGCAGTGTTTCCGAACGCGGTTAAGTGACGTCACCGGTTCCACCGCAAGCGTTTCCGAACGCTTGCGGTTGCACCGAGGCGACCGATCCGCGTTTCCGAATGCACCCATAATAAGAGTAGACCGAGCTTTCTCATTCTTGCTGATGAAGAAAATTGGTTCATAGATGTATCATGTGACTAGTGGCAGGGCTTGGCGAAGACTTTGGCAGCATGGTTGCTAGATGGCAGCATTATCTATAGTTTGGCACTCGACATGTATTTTAAGACAATGTGTTTTCGTTAAAAAAACTTTCAGGTGCAGAGATTGAACTGTTTTTCTTTTAGTTATGCATTATTTTGACATTAGTAATAGTTTTTGATCAGTTTTCGGTAACTTTATTTCATCTGGAGCTGTCAGGGGTGGCGTGAACGAAATGGCGTAAACGTTTTGCGTTAACGCAAAAATGTACTAATAGGGCTGCGTTCGGAAACGATCCACCGGTTACACCGCGTGGTTAGTCCGGTGTGGTTATGACGTGTTTGGAATTTCTCTAGGAATTCCGGTAGAACAGCTGTGTTTCCGAACGCTCGTGGTTAAACCGCGGTAGTTCTAATTCAGCAGCAAACGACACTCCAATCAACGCGTAACTTTCATAGTAGGCAAGTCACGTGCGTTACGATCAAAACATGAAACACGACCGGATTGGCCAACACAGACTTTGTGACGTTTGTGATCTCGCTAACCGCTTCCAGACAGCGGTGCCACAGGTTGCTACCAAGTCGACTGCCAGAAAACAACCGCAGTGTTTCCGAACGCGGTTAAGTGACGTCACCGGTTCCACCGCAAGCGTTTCCGAACGCTTGCGGTTGCACCGAGGCGACCGATCCGCGTTTCCGAATGCACCCTTGGTATCTTAAATTGAAACTGTAGGTAAAAATCTTACCGTTTGCTGATTCTTCTTGGTCGCTTGCATCTTTTATTGCTTAGAGAGTTATTGAAATTGACTAAAGAAAATGCACAATGCTATCTAAACGAAAAACTCACTATATTAACAAAATATTTACAACTTAGAATAACAAATTTACAAATCGGACTCCATAAAAGATCATTCTTCCGTGTTCCATCAATGGGATACTTTCACGTGACGTCACAGCAGGTTTGTTTTGCATAAGACACGTGACTTTAGCATAGGACACGTGATCTATGCAGCTTTTGCTGCTTTGTTTTGGAAGCCATTGCTGACCACCCAGCTTCAGCTACTTGTCATCACCAGTGAAAAATTGGGTAAAACTAGCATTTTATTAGTCTCGCTGTAATATTTGAAAGATTTTAGAACAATAGAAATACATGATCATTCTGAAAACTTCAGCAAAATTTTTTCGATGCATACGAAATGAATATGATTTGCAAAACCAACGAAAGGCTTGGAAATTTGTAAAGAAAAGTTTGTTTTGAACCAGCATGTAAGTGAACTACGAACGGAAATAATGAAAAATTATTTTTCCTGAGATTTTGCACCGTATTTTATTTATTTTTTTAATACATTACAGAAGAATCATGAAATGATATTAAGTGTTTAACTACGCAAACATCCTTATAAAATAAAAAAGAACTGCAGGTGATCAAAAATAAATAGTTGATTTTTTGTTCCTAACCAATACAATGTTTTTTTTTTTTTTTTGAGTTCTAGATCGATATATAGAAGTAAATAGTGCATGAGGTTTCTTATTTACTCTATATACAGTGTCTTTTTTATTGACGATATTCTAAGCATTAAAGAGTCAGAATTTTGATTTTATGATGAAATTTACAACTAATAAACAAGTTGCCTATTTTTCTCTGCTGGTTTTGTCTTTCAAAGTCAACCAATTTTTCTGTTCTGTAACTGGAGTGTAATGAATGACATTAGGCAGTCACATTACAGTGACATTTGGTGATTATCCATCCCTCGGAAAAGCAGAAATGTTTCTTTTATGACCTAACATAAAAAAAAACTGAAACAAACTTCACCCTTTCCCCTCTGAAATGCAACGACATCCCTTTCAATTTTTTTCTGGCTACGCCAATGTTACAAGGACTTTATTTCTTGACAGTCGAAAAATTCAAACTGCAGTGAATGATGATGGCAGATCATTATCATTATTCCGCAGACTGTTTTTTGCTAAGCAATTTTCAATCTGTTGCGATATCCCTCAGTTTTCTTGAATTTAATGTGGATTATGTTTGGGTGAGCCAGATTTTTGTACTGTTCAACCGGAACATCGAAAAACTCCCCCCAGCCTTCAGCGTAGCAAGTATTCAAAAGGGTAGGGATTTGTCATTCATGAACAAACGAGTCAAAAAGAACGAATCCTTAAAATGAAAGATCCGTTCGTTAACTAAAAAACGAACAACCATTCCTTTGAACGGTGAGCATTTGGAAAATTTTATTGATGCACTTGTGATAAAATCGCATTTTTAAAAAAATACTTTCATCTTCAATTTTTTAATGGGCAATCAATTTCAAATTTCCTTTTTCTCAATGCAGTACAATATCTTCTTTTCGAACCTTTTTACTTTCTGCGTTATTCATTTTTCTTTAACCATTGCAGTTAATTTTTTATTTTCCAATGTAGTTAAATTTACATTAAGCAATGTTTTGTGTAACTGGTTTGGGCTACTAGCAAAATGTTTGGACATTCCACTTCTTGTCCCAAGCACTTGCTAAAATCCTTCTCACACTTTCTGTCACCAAAGTTATTTCTAAAAATAATTTTTATCACTTTTCAGGTGATCATTTTATCTTCTATAACATTCCTATCAGCTACATTCTATATTGATTTTAATTTATTTTTAACTTGCTTGGCGATTTTGAAGTCTCTTATTTTACATTCAATATCCAGGGATTTTTAATAAAGATTGTCTAATTAGTCCCCCATTTAAAAAAGTGTTGTCTTTTTTTCTTCTGTTCTCATGTGGTACTGTGTGTGGTACTGTGGAATAATTTTGAAATTCTCTAATATTTAGGTGAGTACCTTTTTTTAAAATTAAGTTCTTCGGTACTCCGGCTGAGCTACCAATACATTTGTTGTTACTTTTTCGTTTCGGCAACTGAGAAATGACTTACAAAAAAAAAAAAAAAAAAAAAAAAACTATAATTGCTTTATACATCTAAACCTGAATAAAAATTTTTGATCAATTTTTCATAGGCATTTTTTATTACTTTAAAATAATTTTAGTTATTTTTTCTTTAAGAATATTACTGATCTAATGAAACCTTTCGAGTCTAAGTGAGTCCAGAGAGATCATCTGCAACTTTTTCAAGTGTACGAAGTAGTTCAAATGAACGAGTTGAATGAACAATCCTCTGATGTGTGTGTGTGTGAACAGAAATTAAATAGAATGACATTGCCCACCCATTTTTTTTTAGAGTTTTAGAGGGTGGTTCATTCTCAATGCCAGGGGTGCCCATCCCCATTAAATTCAATGGCGCAAATTCCCCCCCCCCCCCCCCCCCCCGCCATGTGACCAGACGTCCTGTTTTTTGTCTTAGCGGGAATGTCCCGCCAAAATGTCTCGCTTTGTCGAAAAAGTCCTGCTTTTTTTGTTTAAATTCTGTCACACAAGAAATATAACATACAATCTAGATTTTTTAAACGCTTTTTCGATTTTTTGCTGTCAGTAAACTTAAGAACGCCATGTAAAATGTTATTCTTTAATGTTTAATACGCTGCAAGTACAAATGAAAATAATAATTTTGATTAATAAATTTGTTGTGTGATGCAATATTCTTTACATCAATACTATTAAATTATTTTCAACTTGAGTTCTTTATTGGTACATTTGAGTTATTTCTTGGCATTTTTCTGTTACGTAAAATATTAAGCCTGTAGGAAAAAAAACTACTCACCCCCCCCCCCCCACCGTAATGTGTCCTGATATTTAACTGGAAAAATCTGGTCACATTACCCCCCCCCCCCAATTTTCTCAACCTTCTTTCCCCCCTTTTTTATTTTCTAGCTCTCTTTTTTATGTTTTATTTTTTAAAAATATGTTAATTTATTTTTTTAACATTTTTATTTATTTGTTTATTTATTTATTTTTAATCATTATTATCATCATTATTTTATTAGAAAAGTTCTTTGATATGCCAATGAAAACACACATACAAACTAAATAAATAAATGAAATGACATATAAACAGAATAAAATAAAATAAATAACTTGAATCAAAAATTAATCAATAAATAAATTTGAATAGAAAAATTAAAAAATCCCCTCCAAAAATTTTGATAGCGCAATTTGCACCATAATCCCGCTCTGTGGGCACCCCTGCTCAATGCTATGAATAAATGGTTACTAATTTTAATGATAAATCAGGGGTAATAAATAATACATGACGCAATCAGATACATTTAAATATTTTATTTCCTACACGTTAATATTTTTAAGTTACTTTAGTAGGAAGGAAAGCTTTGAATGAGAAATAAAAATTTGAACGATATTTATGCATTCTTTGCATTGACCAGGACTGTTTCAGAAAGTCTTTTTTGTTTTTAATCTTGCTGTAAAAATTCCTCACAAGCTAATCCAATATTAATTTTACAGGTCAACTTTACCTCAGAGCAAGACTAACTTAAGTCCACAATCGCTACTTTATAGGAACATAAAAAGAACATTTGTCTGGATCATGCAAAGGATAAGGGGTGCGCTCTTTTAACTCTGGTAAATAATTGCAGTTTTTTTTTTTTTTTTTAGAATTACGTTTGCATGACTCGATATGGACTAGGATTATACATACAATGCAGAAAATCGCAATTTATAGACTCGTGTCAGTCTGGCTCTGAGGTACAGAAATGAGTTTTTGGACTTTTTCGGTCATCTGTAATCAAATTTATCTTTTTCCGCGACGTGAAGTAAACCAGCCAGGACACCGAGATTTTGTTTGAAAACCGAGACTGTCATGGTCAAACCAGGACTTCTGGCAATCCTACTTATAGTCTACAATTTCACCATCCGATAATGACTTAACCTTCCGAAATGGCTACTGCATGATAGATTTTTCTGTATGTTGCAGTGTTACATTTTGTTGCTTTTATATTTTTCTTAAATCTTATGATAATACCACCAACCTTAATTTTAAAACTCATATATTATTGCTTATTACAAGAAAAAGAAAGGATTATTTTCTCATAGCATGAGTATTGGAAAATAAATATCATTCATTGAAATCTGTTTATTGAAAACTAGTATTACATTAGTTTTTATGAATCATAAGGTAATCAAATGTAAAAATAGTACATGTCTGTATCAATGTATTGTTCAATAAAAGTATTTGTTTGTATTTAATGAATCTATTTTTTCCATTTAAATCCATATTTACTTAAAAACAGCCTAGGCTGATACCACAAGAAGTTATGATTCATTAAGTTTGCTTCAGATATTGAACCAAAAGTGAAAACGTATAAAATGCATTAAATTTGAACCGGAACAAAAGAGCTTAACTTTAAATTTACATTAATGTCATACTAAGTACTGGTTTCATTTCAATGTATATTGTGACTCTGATAAGTTTAAGCTTGACCTTGATAATGTTTATATTCTTTTGGGATATCAAGGAAGGGTAATTGGCACCAAATTGAGTTGGGTTGCTTTTGTAGAAGTTTCTCAAAAGTATTCCAACCCAAATCCGTGCAGCAATTACACGTCCCTTTTTCATTGAAGTTCCCAAAAAGAAGTAGTCAAGGTCAAGCTTGCATTTATCAGAGCCACACTATAATATTTTCTTTCTCAACACCAACTTTTTAATTCATTTTATAACTTTTAAAACTGGACCCAAAATTCATGATTTTTTGTATCATGATTTAATTTTTAATTGCATTAAAAAATTTAACTGCTACGTTACAGATTCATCATTTACACAGATTACACATTTATTTATTATTATTAAGCTCAGCGTTTTCGATTTGAACATTTTAATGTACTGAAAAAAGGTGGATAGCGCGGTTTTTCCCAGCGTGGACAAAATCTGACAACCTTGCCTTTCGGTGATATTCCGCATAGCTTTGAACCCGACATTTCTTTGAAAAAACTTCTCAAGATACCATTTAAGGATTTTTTCCCCTCTACTAAATGCTTTCACTTGATTCATAGCATATTATAGGATTCTAATAGAGAATTTTATCAGTTTATATTGATTGTTTTCAGTTGTAAGACGTGAATTTTTTGATAAGTTGACCAAAAGTTTAAAAAGATGTGATATATGGAAATTCACTGTATAATATTGTTTACATTTTGTTTCACTAGCTGTGAAACTAGCTAGCAGACGAGTGATCGAAGCAATGGTTCAGTCACTCGTCTGGTCATCAGTGCTAATTCTACATTAGCTACCAGTTTGTTTGACACTCTAGGCTTCCTTAAGAGGTTTTCAACCTCCATCTCACTCACTTCCTATGCCGGGCTGATGAGTGCTAATAAGCACGAAACTGCTGTCCTCGGCTGGAATTGACTGAGCTGGCGGTGTATTTCATGTATTTCCGCCTTAACCCTGGCTATAGGGCGGTAAGTTACTGAAAAGTATATATGGACTTTCAATATTTTACCCCTACATGGAGAACAACATAGTGGCATGTTCTAAGTATGAAATCTCTCACTACACAACAAATCATGGATTATACAAAGTATAGTTTTACCATATGGACACATCAAACCATTGTTGATTATATATAGATTATTGTGTGTGTGTGTTGTAATTTTTTATTTTACTTTATCCTGGTAAACTTTGCTTCTTTAATAATAAATTGATAAAAATTACCCTCTTATCCATACCATTCACTACTTACTAGTAATCAGACTGCCTATTGTTTGGGAGGAAAACTTTTTGATGCTTAAAATACATATTACTCATTAGTCTTAAAACCAATTTTGAATGTTCAACAGTTTGTATAAAAAATAACAATGACACATTCAAATAAAAAAATTTTATTTTCAAAAAAAATCCATTGTTTTTATGAAAATCAGCCTTCTTGTGTGCAAAATTTTTCGCTATGCCAATGAATCTGATGGGATGTTAGCCACTTCAACTGTGATAACCTAGAAATATATGTTGCATGCAAATCCTTCTCATTTGAGTATGAAAGGTTTTTTAAGAAAGATAAAGTTCTGCATCAATTTCCACACTACCTTAAAGTGGCATCCAGGGACGTAACTAGAGGGGGGCAGACGGGGCTCGCGCCCCGGGCGCCAGATTTCAGGGGCGCAAAACTGACTAAATAAATGCATGAATATATTTTTACCCAAGGAAAAAGTGAAAAAAAGAAACAACTTAGTAGAAATTAAAAAAAAAAAAGAAAAAAAAACTCAGGACAGGCACAAGCTGACAGAATGAAAAAGATAGACGGAAAGCAGGTAGGCGCAGTAAATGGCATAAATGCATTTTCTTGTGACCAGTTCTTGTTACAGCTCAGCTAAGAATCACCCAAAAACAGCGGAAATGCTTAAATCTGCTTCATTCACAATAAAATCATAATAAAACTGTCAACGTGATGTCCCTTACTACATAAGAACGAGAACTAGTCTACCCTACTGGCCTCAGGTAAAATTGTTTTACAGCTTTCCCTCGGGCGTAGCCCCTTTTTAGAAACTGGAGCGAGTTTCCACTCCCACAATCTTGATCCTATATAGAATAATTCGCTAAAGCGTTTCTCTGTGGTACGAGCTCTCGTACTACATATTTCTCTGATAATTTTGCCTTTTTCATTTTATTATTCCACGGTATTTTTTTTTTCACCTTGTTTAATTTTAATTCAATTTAAAAATATATCGAAAAAGCAATCTGGTCAGGGTCTGATTACTGAACATGCCAACTAGGCCGTGGCCTAGGGCCCCCAAATGGCTGAAATTAATTTAGTCTATGGCTAAAATTGTCTCATCCAACGGCCAAATTTATATAAAGTTTAAATACAAGGAGCCATAAAAAAGTATTTGGCAAAGGGCCCATCGATATCTTAATCGGCCCTGCATCTTGTGCTGAATTTAGGAGGACAGCTAAAGCGCGCATGGAAAAAAATATCATCAGTCCTCATCTTAATTATCATCTTGGTTAAATGTTTAAGACGTTTGGTAAGACATTGTTTATCTAATTTAAAAACTTCGCACTATAATTATTGAGATTCAATTCAAAATTCTGAAGGCTGACAATATTTTCTTCAGAAAACATTGGTTTTTTAGAGAAAAATTGGGCTAAATTGAGATATTTTCTGCTTAGTATGAATATAGTTTGCCACCCATAATATTTAAAATTTCTTCAAACATCAACGTCAATAAACTTAAAATACACCACCAGCTCAGTTATTCCCTCCGAGGACTGCAGTCTCGTGCTTTTTAGCACTCATCAGCCCGGAATAGGAATCACATGAGCTGGAGGCGAAAAACCTCTTAAGAGAACCTTAGCCCTGGCTTAGGGTGGTAATTTACTACAAAATCAACGTCAATAGGTGGGAAATCAGCCAGTTTTCACAGCTCTCAAACTTGAATTTCGTTTCGGTACTTTTGATGTATATTTAACATCAAAACATTAAATGGAAGTAACTTGGAAAAAAGGATGCTGAAAAAATGTAATATATATAATAATAATATTTTTAAAATGCGTTTTGTTTTGTTTTTTACTGAAAAAAAAAGAAAGGAAACTGCTGGCACAGATACGTGTTTCCGTGTTGCAAGGAACTCTTTTTTCAAAAGCTGATTCCTTTATACTGAGAAATGACCCTGCTCTTGTAGCTTGTAGCCCCCAAAATATGTGTTTTTTAAACAGGTTTTGCGGTATGCTAAAGACAAAATGTTTTCCTATTACTATAAAATGCAGGAATTCTTGTGCAGCAATTTTTGGTGCCTCCCCCTCCTCCACGCTTCCATTTTTTTTCTTTCACTCTTTTATCAGTTCTATGGAAACATGAAGTTCATGCAATGTCAGGAACAATACGCATTTGTTTCTGTGGAGTAACGAAAGTTACTCGTACATTATAAGATAATTATTGAAAATTAAATTTGAATGCATTTTATGTAAATTTTACGCTTGATTCATGTGTAACTGCATCGTCTGCGCAATAGTGTGCTCTATTTATATTTGAGAGATAAAATATAGATTAAAATGCTAGAGGTCTGCCGCCATCTGCTCGCCTAACGTTCACCTATCCCCTATTATTGCTTTGAAATCTTATTTGGCTCTCGAAGATTTAAATTGTCTGTTAGGAAGAATTGGATTAAAATACGCGTTACAGTTAAAGCAAAATGAAATTCCCGCTCCCCCCTCTTGTGAAAAATATAATTTAAGTTAAGAGCTCATTATAATTACTAACAACTTAATAGCTCATTATAATTGGAACAATAATAAAATCCCGCTCTTACACAACGAAAATAAGAACTTGATAAAAATACGCATATAAAATTTATTTTAAAACAAAAGCGCTTCAAAGAATAACCCTACCCCGGGGTTTAAACTAAATTGCACAAACTTTCTCAGCTATAGGGGCTAAAGGGTTCCTGAGCAGTTTTGTACGTTTGAAACCCCGTTTTCAAATTCATGTTCTCCAATAACATTTCCCGCAATAGCTCCGGGCTTGAATCGAGTTTAGCCAATGACTTCCGATGAAATAGAAACTCCTATATTTATTCATTTACTGTTCTAATTAAATGAGAAAATTGGATCAAGCTTACCTGATACAGAGAAAAACCTTTTTTAGACTGACATAAAAAAGGGGGGTTGCGGGGCTGTGAATAACATAAAAGGGCTGTGAGAAATCTTTCATCCCCTTAAAAGTATGCATGGGAAGTTTTAGATTAAAAAATAAATTTCAAAAAAGAAAAAGAAAAGAAAAAATACCCTTAATTCGAAAAAAAAAAAAAATACTCCGAGGTACAAACCAAAGGGGTCTGAAATAATTGTGTCCGAAATGTCAAAGATGAGGTGGTTATGGGGGTCTCCTGGGCGTGGGACAGCTACAACCCAATTTCTTTGACGTTATGTTTTTAAAAATACGTATCGAGAGGTTTTGGAGAATTTTTCAGAATTTAAATCTTAGTATTTTTTATAAAACAGTTAAAAATCCACATTTTGTTTTACCATTGAGATGGGTATCACCTGGGATGAATCCCCCCCCCTCCCGTCGTAGTAACGCTATTGATAATTACGTATGTATGTGGGCGTGTTTTCAGTGGATTTTCTGTGTAATATATATTGGAAGGTCTGATGATGACATTATCAAAGAATTTTTTTTTTGAAGGGGGGGGGGCACCAAAGCGAGGTCTTGCTCCTGTTCGAAAATGACCTAGTTACGTCCCTGGTGGCATCCAGACTGGAGCATCATAAAACAGCTTCTGAACATGACCTAAGATCAAAAGCACTCTAGTGGGGATGCCACTTAGGAGGTATGATGCAATAAGCGCATTACCCCTTTTTGCAGAAGCAAGGCGGGTTCCCCAGGAGGTATATTTCCATCACAGAAAAGAAAAGCTATTTGCTACTATTTTTAAAATGTCATCAAGAATTGATGGTGTAATAATCATTTACAAGAGTTGTTAGATAGTTCTAACTAATGGGAAAATTTTATACTAGGTATGTATCCAATGAAGGTGTAAGAATTGGAACATTTCTGCATTTATAAATGTTCATCCATCTGAAAATGCAGCAGGAAACTAAAAAATACAAAATTGTGTTTGGAAAATCAATAATTTTATGTAAGGACATTACACAAATATTTTATTTACTTTGAAAAATAAAAAATCATTTATAAACAGAAAAGATATTAAAAGTAATACCTCTAGTGTGATACTTTAATGTCCAAAAGAAAAACATTTACTTGAATTGACTGGTTCTCAAAAATATTCATGGATGCAAGCCTTCATTGAGTTAGCACACTTTGTCCTTTGCCTAATATTTTAAATAAAAGAAATGAATAAAATTGTAGAAAAGTTATCAAAATTCAACATTTGACAAAAAAAAAAGAAAAATTAATTTGAATTATGAAATTTTGAATCCAAATTATGTTTTTCGCAATCATGAGTTGCGACAGGACCCTACTCATTGGAGTTATTGTTTCTGGAAGCGGCTCCTGTCCCTCCAAGCCTGCCCCTTCTCCTGGGCCTGGGCGGTTACGTGTTTATAGTTTTGTGTATGTAGGCGCGCGTTCGTGCATGTGTCGGCTTGTGTGTGTGCGTAGACCTGTGTGTATGCATGAAGGCGTGTGCGTATGTGTGTAAAAGCGTGTGTGAGTGTATGAGCGTGTGTGTAAGTAGGACATGAACACCACCGCCGAGCTGATTTTAGAGGACAGTGGTCAGTACCAGAGGAGCCGCGCCTGCAGAGGCTCCCGGTCCAAGCTGAAAAAGGAACCACAACGCCAAGGACGGTCAAATGAAAACAATTAGCAATCGTTATTGCTCAAAAAAAACACAAATAAGCAATTGTTGAAAATGCAAGAATATTAATGAACAACAAATGAGCGATTTTCGGAAAAAATGTCCCGTTCGTAACGCTGGAGAATCAAAAATCAGGATACTACGTATAAAAAGCGAAAGAGATCCTTAAAAAAGGCATAACAATTTTGTATCGGGATGAAAAAAAAAAAACTATGTTTTGTTACAAAAATTAGAATTGTTTACAAAATATATGAATAATTTTCCACATTACAGTCAAATCTCAATACCTCGAATATTCCTTTATCTCGAAGTTTTCATCAGATGCCAAACTTTTGAGACTGTTGTGAAAATTCCCCATAACTCGAAGTACCAACAACTCAAACGTTTTAGCCCATGGGACTTCGAGTTATCGAGAGTTGACTGTATTTCCTAACAAAGAATTAGTCTACTTATCTGTTTCAAACACTAGTGACATTTCAATGAAGCACGGTCATGAAAATGCTTCATTAATAGATCAAAATATAAATGGAATCTTTCTTGCACTCAGAGTTATATTTTTACTTTCATAACTTAAAATTATATCTATGAAAAAACAGGATTTTTAAAGAAATTTTTAAATTTGATTAACAAGACTACTGTACTGTACATTGGTTTGAAATGCACTTCTTAATTTCACTTCAACAGCTTTGTCAAAAATGTTTGTATTCTCGTTGGGCCCTCACACCGAACATAGTATAACAGTAAAGCAGACCTGTAGGTACTCAGAAAAGTAATTTTGCATTGAAGGTGCACTGCTTGGCATTCAATTTATGGTACGAGATTTGGCGAATCACATAATATGTCAGGACTAGTGGAATAAACCTTTGTATTCAACAAGAGAAAATAATTTATAGTTTTTTTGCACTTGGTGGTATAGTTTTTTTTTTTCGTACTAATAGTGAGACAAGTTTACAACATCATTTTTTAATACTCAAAGCTAAAAAAAAATAACTGAAAAAAAATGAATGATTTGTTCATAAAAATTCCATTATTCGATTTTTTTTAAAGGGAATAAATGAAAATTCAAGAAGTATTATACATATCATTCAACTTTACATGGGCAAAACTGATGTAAACATAACGACTATAAAGTATAGATTAATGACGAAATAACTTACTAAGCTTCAGCAGCTCGAGGCATAAAATTTGTATTTCTCCTTCTTACAAGATGGCTTGCACAAAAAGAAAGAAAAAGTTGACACAGCATCAGTTTTCAGTACTCTTTTTTAGTCCGATAAAATCCTTGTGGTCATACATGGCCGTCGTGACAACCTTGAATATCGTGATTTGACATTGACAACCGATTTATTTTTTTAGCTCTGTAGTTGAATGTGGAAGGATTTTGAGAGATATTTCCTGCTCCTTGCATTCTTCTTTATCATCATTATTCGTTCATCTACACGCACAACCGCTTGTTAGCATTTTTCTTTACGAAAAAACCTAATTTCGACAGCTAACGCCACGCTCCCAATACCTTTAACATTACCATGTGCGTTTGTTTTGCATAAGGAGCCGTATCCGCGGTGTTCTTCTTCTCGGCGTGAAAGTATCTATTTATTTCATTTCGCGCTGGCGTTGATCGTCTGCTACGATTAACGCCCGCTGTTGCTAGGATATCCACCAGTCACATGGTTTGGTTTATGAGCAGCAAAAGGGTTGCCATAGCTCCGTCTACTCTTATTATTAGTCTATGGATTCGACCCGATCCGCACTCCAGGGTTACTATACAGCTCACTAAACCTCACACAGTTAACAGTTTTTGCTTTGCATCGGAAAAGCGCTGCATGCTTCTGATGTTTGTTTATCTTTTTCTTGATGCTTTTTAGGATCCAAGATATACCAAAAGCAAAGTTTAAATTAAAGGTTAGTAAGAAGTAGCATTTTTTGCATTTCAGTTTTAAATGAAAGCATTGCAACTTAATTTTCATATTTTTGAACTTATGATCCTTATGTTTTTAAATTGATAATTGTGTTAAAACACGCATCTTCGGAATTATTTCCGATTATTACCATACAGGGTCTGTCTAGCTCGATGTGTGAAATGGGTCCCGCTTCTTTTCAAATTCAAAGATTATATTTCATTTGTTCTCGCCAACAAAATATACATCTTGACTACTTTTGAAGTACCCTGTGCGCCTTTGCAGAAAAGCCAAACAGAACAGTCCCTAACATCAATAAAGTGAGGAAATAGTAAGGTGCTCAACAAATGTCAGTTGACTTATTGCAAAAACAATCACTGTAGTGTTTATCCTTATCTTCTTACTACTAGCAAATTTTCATATTTGAGGGTTCGCGGGGCATTTTTTAGGGTTTCTTTGTCTATCACAGAAATATGTAAAACATGAATCTTGTGAAATTTTGAACCATGTTAGGGCAGCTATGGCAAGTCAACATTACTGAAAGAAATTGCAAAATTGATGTTAAAGTTTGGGCTTGGAACAAAGTTTGATTTTGTTATCACTGTCAAAACATCCAAAAGATAGTAAATTTTTTCCAGTTACGTCTTTGTTCATCTTAAATTTTGAAGCAGTTTAAATTTAATAATTCTTCATCTTTTGAACTCATTCTCACTAGTATTGTCGATTGATCTAACAACTAAACTGCCTCACATCTTTCCGAATTTAATTTAAGTTAAGGGATATTCCATGTTGATAGACATGAAGACATTCTAACTTTTACTGTAACGTTTTGAAGTTGATTTTTTTCTTTATTCCTTCATAAAATTTCTTTTTCCCCCTTAAAATTGTTGAAAATTTTTGAGCTATTTTTCAATTAGCAAAGTAGCACACTTTTTACAGTCAACAATAATTAACAATTCAAACTGAACTAACTTTAAATTTTAAAATAATAAAGAAAGTTTGTTAAAAACATTAAACAAATTATTTTTGTAAGTTTTGCTTTTGTGCTTAAAGTATTTACTTTATATTTTATTTTTTTCTGTCATCTTTGAAATATGTATTTACTTATACTTTTACAAAATTGGTAAAACCTAATTGATATGTTTGATTTGATTTTCTCCTTTTTTTTCCAGGGAAAACATGAATGTTAATGGTGTTGTTATTGCAAAAAGTGAAAGCATAAGGTAAGAGGATTTACGGAAGGAGCATTTCAATCAGAACAGTTAAGAAAAATGTAGTTTTTATAAGTCATGCTTGTTTAGACACTGCTGGCTACCCCACTTCTATTAGAAAAAGGAAAGAGTAGTTTGTCCAAGGAAATGATGGTGGCTGATCCTCACTTAATTTTGGGTTCTACCCATCCTTTGTTTTATGCTTGTTGTTTATGGACAGAAACATAAAAGTAGCCCAAATCAGTCTTCTCCACAATCATGCTGTTTTGAGTATGAGGATTACTATAGGTAGTTTTCACATTGCATTAATTGAAGACCCTTGGCCCAGAGAGGGTAAAGGTTTAGGCCCAGGTATCCAAGATCACAAACTTCACTATGATCTTACGTGTGCCAGACCTAGAGCGTGTTTTATTACTACCATACTACCACTATGTTTAATGCCCTGAATCTAATTAACTACATAGATGGTGACAATGTCGCTGTTAGGTCAACTGTGAGAACAAAAGAACGAAATTATCTCCATGTTTGTGTATTTTCCTTTTGAAAAAAAAAAATCTCTATCAGAGACAGGGCCCAATTGAGATATCAGGGAGCCCAAGGCCAAATACTTTTTCGGGGACCCCCTGCAGGCAGACGTTACAGTTTTATCCATCAACAAAAACAATTTAAGTCATTAGTGAAAACAATTTTAGCAATTTGGAGGCCCCTCAAGAGCGGAGGCCCTAGACTGTGGCCTAGTTGGCCTATATGGTAATCAGGCCCTGATCAGAGACGATGATGTTTCCGCAACTGTAAGAATTTCAGAATTCATGACTAAGGACAGAAACAACAGCTTGCCCACTATGAAGCTTCTGTGCTGCGGATTTATTTTTCTCCACCCTCCCCACCTCAGATACCTTAGCAGAAATGCTTAAGGTTCGTTTCCCAGGTTCAAACGTTGTTGATGACCCAATGCCATCAGTTACCATATCGGAAAGCAGATGTGCTGACAAAAAACAAGTGGGACTGCCTTCCCAAATTCCTAGTATGGATGGCATAGTTCCTTCCTTCTTCAAAAGGGTACAACAGTTCTTGCCTCAATAACTTGTCAGATTTTTAGAGCATGCATTGCTTTTTAGCATGTTCCAACTGCCTGGAGACAGACAAAGGTTATCTTTATAGGAAAAAGTAGGAATACATATTATTATGAGGCTAAATCTTTTAGACAGGGTTGGCAAAAACCCGGGTTTTTTTAAAAAAGCCCATGGACCCAGGGTTTTTTGGGTTTTTTTAAATAAAACCCAAAAAAACCCGACTAAAGTTGGGTTTTTTAAAAGAAATGTGGGTTTTTTTGTCTTTTTTTAGGGAAAATGTGGGGTACTTGTAGCATATTGTAGCGTAAGTATATGGACAAAGTGCAAAAATTATCTTCGGGTAAAAAGCTGGAAAACTAGTTAAAATTCAGAGTTTTCTGAAGAAAAGTAAAAGACGAAAAAACTCAAGAATGTTAAAGTTTCAGATTTTTTTAATTTTCATTATTACCAACAGTTAAGGCAAAGTTACTTCTCGAGTGATAAAATCTATTGTTTGTTTTTAATTACTACATTTTTTTTTTTTTGCATTTTACTTTATAGTATTTCATTTTGTTATGCAAAACTACTGTAGAACCTCAAGTAGTTTAAATCCCTTTTTACTGAATTCCAGCTTAATCAAGACATTTCTTTGAATTTTATGTTGCCTGTTTTTCTATTTCTGTGTACATTGTAAGAAATATTAAACTTTTTTGTAAAATAATGAAAATACTATACCTGTTCTGTTTTCTGTAGACCGTTTGAAAAATCTGTTTATTTCTAAACAAATTACCTTGTGTTTATTCGAGATTTGTGATGTGTTGGTTAGCAGAAAATAATTTACATGAAAGCCTTTTAACTAGATTAGTTTCCTCTATACAATCTACAAATATTGAGAAAATCAGACGTGACAGGACTTGGTCAAGATAATTTGAGTTATTTATTGACCAGTTAAAGAAAAAAGTTAAATACATTTATTTAAAATCTTTGAAGTATATTTTTAACGCCGTTAAGAGTTAAGAGATACTATTAAAGCTCAAAATTCATTTTTTGTGTTCATTGTCTGTGGTGAAGAACAAATAAAAAAGAAGTTTAAATTGTGAAAGTATTTAAATTAATTAATTTTTTTAAAAACTTCTCAAAAATTTTAAAAAACCCAAAAGTGGGTTAAATAATGGGTTTTTTTAAATGGGTTTTTTCAAAAAAACCCATTGGGTCCAACCCAATTGGGTGCAATTCGGCCAACCCTGCTTTTAGATCTATTAAGGGCAGTTCACTTATCGGCCATCCGTCCCGTCCAACCCATTTTTTTGACGTGACGGACTGCCGATGAAAACAGAGTACCATTCACATATGGTCACCGCATATCAATCATGTGGCTGAAATCGCCCACCAGAAAAAAGAGCACGCTGCTTGGCGGGAACCAATGAAATGCTGTCCTACTTTTGACGGCCGTCAGATATCAAGGTTCTTTTATTCGAAGCGGATCCCATCCAAGATGGCTTGCTGTCATGGCAACCAGCAAAGAAAACTTGTTTCGGGAGGAGAAGAACGTGATGGATGAGACGGACGGCCGATATGTGAACAGGCCCTTAGTCTCGCCTCATGTTAACTAAAGGTTATTGAAAAGTTTTTTGATAGACATATTATAGTTCTATTCTTTGCTCAATCTTTCCACGTCCTTTACAAGATTTGTTTTTATTTTAACTACTTACTTTCTAGATGGGAAGTAAATGAGTAAAATCCTTTATTATTTTCCTAAAAATCTTATTTCAAGAAAATGAAAAATTTGGAAATAAAAACTTGCAAATCGTAGCATAAAACTATTAAATCATTTGAACAACAATTAATAAAAATCAAGATAGTACTTCTAACAAGGAGGGAGGGGGGTAACTTGGTGGTAAAGAAGTTAACATATTGGCATAAATTAAAAGACACTGTATTGTTACAGGTAAGTAACAATACTAGTCCAATAACTAATAGTTTTTTAAGGAACACTTAAATGCTTAAGCATTTCATAGATATAAATTAAAAAAAAAAAAAACTTTTAATCATACCTTTAGTTTTTGTGCTCCTAGTATTAAATACTTCCTATTTATTCCTATACTAAATTTCTATCAACAAAGTGATTTGTTTTCTTATTCTTTAGACTACAAGATGGTGATGGATTACTCTTGTTAGTTTACAATACTGTGATGAACTTTCATTTCTGTATTTTAGTATCTGTAAGTTTTTTAAAAATTAATTACATGTAAATGAATAGTCATTGATTTTATTTTAATTATGTGTATTGCATGAGAATTTTTTATTTCTGAAAATGTATTATTTTTCTGTGTATTATTGAAGCCTGTTGTATTTTTTATAGTCATTCTTTCCAAATTCGGATAACCTTAATACCAAATTTCAATTTCCATATTCTTTATACGCTTCAAAATTAATGTTGGAGGAATAAGTCCAGTGTTTCAATGTTTCTCAAAGTTTCTTTTACTGCCTATAAAAATTACTATATTAATATTTTAAAAAAAATAAATAAAAAAAACCAGTACATTAAACCCACTATAAAGTTGAAAAATGTATCATGAAACATAATACCATGTACAAAGAAAATTCTCGGGACTGAGAATTACCACTATTAGGTCAAACTCAAAAAAAAAAAAAAAAATTTAACCACAGAATCATTCTATGTGATATCGCCTAAATTGAATAGTCGGCCATGCCGTCATGTCTCCGATTTTGTTCTAGAGTCCATTTTTTTTTTATGAATAGATATTCATGAGATGTGCTCAAATTAATTTTTAAAGATTTTTTGAATGAAAATTCTTGGAATTTTTTGAAAAATTCGATTTTTGATCATTTTTTAAACTCACCATTTTGGCGCGAATTTAGAAAAATCTCTCATATTTCTTTATTTTTTAACCAATTAAGCTGAATTTGATATCAAGTTCAAGCTAATACTTTTCTCTTTCAATATAAATAACAGGAACTATTCTGTGAATAGTTGGGTGTTGCCACTCCATCTAAAGTCAGTTTTCATGCTTTTTCAATTGGGAGATTAAATAAGTCATATCTCTGGAGTACCAACTATGATCTGCATCAAATTTTTTTGTAGCATATTTTAATCATTCTCTTGCTATGTAAAAAATAAAGCTATGCCATGTAAATAGTAAAAAATAGAATGGTGTTTTTTGTTGTTTTTAAATTTTAAAAATGTTTGTTTTGCAGAAAATACATGTTTTCTATTACTTTAAAGCCCTTTTGAGCTTAAAAAAGTCCAAAAACTTTTCAGAACAATTAATACTGGAATGTCAAAGGATAAAATTGCTTTGTATCAATTAGTTAATTGTTAAAACGTTTTTCACTTGGGAAAAGAATTGTGCAAAAACCTCAGTTTCAGACTTGACAAAAAAAAAAAACAAAAAACTTTTGATTGAAAAATATACTAAATATTAAGAATAATAATGAGAAGAATGGTGTAAAAAAACATTTCTAATGGTATTATTTTACATATTTTTCAACACTAAAAGACCAAAAAAAAAAACTATTGAAAAGTTTTTATAATATGAACTTATTTGGATTACGTAACACCCGACAATGATCCTCCACTTTTACAGTACTCATGCAGCACAACTCTAGATTTCTTTCAAGAAAAATTTTTTTTTTGCTGATTTTATGGAATATTTCTTGACCACTATTTAGGAGAAAGGGCAAATAAGCTGCCCATCCTGTATATGGCCGTCAATGGCTCAATTGACATAGCGGTGGACTGTTGCTTGTAAAACAGAAATCCATTTCAAAAGTGTCTAAACTCTTTTCTGGCCGTAGATTTTTACATTCTTTACTTGGATTTGACCAAAGGAAGCAATTACTGTAGAAATGATCCTGTCATTTATAATGCTTTTTTTTTTGTTCCAATTCACATTGCTTTCCCTTTTGCTATATCTGCCTATGTCTTTGCAGAGTTTGACATTTGATTTTTCCCCAGATAGTTCTGTTTTTACTGTTTGTATGCATATAGTTATAATAAACATAAGCAGAGATCTACAAACACTGTAAATTCTTAGAACTTCTTCAGTTCTCTGGCAACTTCTGGTTGTGTTGGTGAACTTTTTGCACTGATGAAAAGGCTCCATTGTAGCCTTGAAATAGCTATATGCTGTATTTTCTCCAATATTTGTGCTTTATTTATGTTGTTTTTTTCACCTTAATCATATTGTAGCATAAAGCTTATTTGATAATTTTTCATTTATAGTCACCAAGGTCAGCGAGGTAACTTTGGTGCGTAGATTTTTGTTAGGGTCTGACTTGGTTACTTTATTATATTTGCTAGTTTAAAAATTTAAATTATTGTGTCATCTTATTGCATGATATACATCTACTTTCTTGTCTCTCAATGTTTTAGGGTGTTTTTGCTTCTTCATGTCAAGAAATTTTGGTTAACAATTGCTATGAATTCATGAATCTAAAAGAAGGAGCTTTGAAAATGGTAGATAGTTCTTCAATGTTTTATTGTTTCATTATCTTTAGAATTATCATGATTATTTGTTTGCTATTATTTCGTTCATGTATCATATGTACAGTTAACTTCTTTTATAGCAAAATTTTAAGGGCTTACTTAGGCTTTTGATGGAATAAAACTTGTTTTGTAATGCTATTTTGAAACTTGCGATGAAGCAACCTCAAAATGGGTTAAAATTACAGTAACTGAATTTCTTGGTGATTCAGAAATTGGCGTCCTCTGTAATAAGATTCCAATATACAGCACAACAATTAAAAAAAAAAAAAAAAAGAAGGGAACAAACAGTAAATGAATTTTCCACAATATCCTTGCTTTTGTGAGAAGCTAATATGAAGAAGCAAGAGGTGCTAAGCATTTTCGTACCTGATCTTCCTCAGGGATTTTAGCATTTTAGTGCAAAATTCGGTAAAGCACCAAGTAAGGCCATGAGAGAGGGGTACAAGGGCACCCATATGCAAAATTTTAAGGGGGGGGGGAGCTCAGATATTTCCTTCCCATGGTTTAGCAGGATATTTTCCCCATAGAAACCGATTTCAGTACAGATTATAGAGTTATTGAAATTTGATATTTTTAATAACTAATTCACGATAGGCTGGAGAAGAAATGTATTTTAATTTTTATCAAGAAAAAAGTACTAAAAGCAAGGAAGTTCTAATTTTAAAAGGGAGGCTTGAGCCCCCCTCCTTGCCCCCCTATATGGGCGTCCTTGGAAGGATAGCGGCAGCAGGCAAAAATCAGTAAGATCTAGCACTGGCTGCATTTTAGTGCAAAATTAGGTAAAGCACTAAGCTACGTGAGAGCAGGACAGAGGTAGCAGGGAAAATCATAGTTAGATCTAGCACTAGCTGCATTTCAGTGCAAAATTAGCTAAAGCACCTAGCTACATGAGAGCAGGATAGAGGTTTAGACCATTGAGAGATAGACGAGCCCTCTTATTCATTCGCCATTGTATGTGCTGAAGCAGGAGTAAGGGTGACAGGTCTTATCTCCGGGGGAAAACATCAAATAATTTTGCCACCGTGTACCACGTGGTTAAGTCCTTCGATTTCGGCTTGAACTAACTCTATTTCTGAACGGGCACAACTTTTAGAGCTATTTTTAAATCGGCACAACTCAACTTACTGTAGAAATTGAAAAAAAAAAAAAAAACCCCACTTGTCCTTGAATCAGTAAACTATACACTTGCGAGTGACAGAAAAAAAAATGTGCCAAAACATTTCAGGCAGAAGGTAAAAAATTAAAATTGACGATTATTCAAATCCCTACGAGAATCAGTGTAGCTCTGCCAAAACGTCTTCCGTGGAAGGTCGTAGTCTCGTGGTCTCCCCTCATTTTCCCCCGTGAAGATTCCTGCGTCAACAACCACTCCCACTTGCTTTATCTATGTCTCAATGATCTAAGGATAGAGGCAGCAGGGGAAGTCACTGGGAGATCTTGCACAGCATCTCAGAAGGCAAGACTGGAGAGTGGCCTTCATGTAAATGCATTTTGCAAAAAGCGCAATGGCCCAGTTTTGCTTTTGCTGTCCAGCCAACGAACTCATATCAATCTGCAAATGTGATTTGGATTCCAGTCCTAAACACCACGCAATGCTTTAGCATTGCTATCAGAGTAACATTTTAAAGCTTTAGTTATTTTTAATTATTTTCGGCCTGTACTTGCACTCTAATGACATATAAATTTACCATTTGACGGAAAGAAAGTTAGTGTAAAATATTTTCGTTTCTGAGGTTTGCTTTAATATAAAACAGTGTTAGAAACCCTTCAAACAATAATTGGTCCTGCGCACCAAAAAGCAAAGATATAATGGTCTGCAAACTTAATGACTGGCTCACTTAATCAGACTTGTAGTTTACCAGTTTATGTACAAATATATAACCATTTTATTTCTATCTGAAATATTTTTCATAATATCTTCATAATTTAGGCTTTGATTCAAAATTCAAGCGAAAATGTCATCTAAAACTAATTGCGTAAAATTACTGTAAATGTAAAAATAAAATTTGAAAAATGAAATTTCTTTTTAGATGGTAATCAACCATCTGTTTCACAAACTACTGCTTTCTCTTTCATGGTGGTCTGAGGAATTGTTGGTAAGCTGCTAGTCTCTGACCAGCAGCCCATCAATAATTTTGTACGTTGTAAAACCTGACAAAATTAATAGATGATTTACTGATTCCTGTAAGTGACAAAACTTGTCCCAGCTTAAACTTTTATTGAATACCTGTGGACAAGACCTCCCAAATTCATTTCCAACAGCTACAGATATGAAAAAAAAAAATAAATTGACCTCTGATTCATTTTTTTTTTTTTGGATTGAATTGAAATTACCTAAAAATATCAAGGAAAAAAAGGAAAAGGAAGTGATACATTAAAAATCAAAGCCATCACAAGGGAGTATTGCGGTGCTACCCCCCTCCCCCATATTTTTCACATTTTGTACCACCAATTTTTATTTTTATGGGCTGCCACTAACACAGAAATGAGAAATCTTTGCAATGTGTTAAAAGTTGAAGAGAAGAAGAATGAATAAAGTTGAAGTAAATGAATAAAAAATGATAAAAAGTATTTTTTCCTGTAAAACTTAAAAAGAAAATGCTATCTTACAATATTATTTAGGGATGTCAAATAATTTACATAAGTAATATTACCTAACTATGGTATGTTGAAATGTATATTTCTAACTTTTATTAATGGAAAAAAGTATTCAATAAATTATAGAGTCAAGAATGCTATGAAATCCTCAGTTAGAAAAAGGAATAAATAAGCATAAAAATGGATGAATCAAAATGATAGCTCTTTAGGGCCCACTACATATAAATGTTTTTGACTCCTTTAACCTTCAAACTATCATCACATAAACTGCAGATTTGTGATGAAAATGTACAGGATGCCCAAATATGTTTTGAATGGAAGGAGAAGTCAAAATGCATAGAGATAGAGAGAGAAAGTAAGATTTGAATTATTGAAAGGAAAAGTCCCACCCGTAGTTCTGAGTAAATTGAAAGGCATAAAATAACAATAATAATTCTTTTTTTCTTTTTTAGGTTTCAGGATCTGTAAAGTACCTTCTTAAGACAACTTTTGAAACGGTTTATGTAAAAATGAAAGCAAGTAGGGTGGCAGAGGTAACTAATTTGTTTTTTATGTTTTTTATTGATTGAAATTTCATGTAATTAGATTAACTTTAAAGTTTTGGAACAAATTCTTAAATTTTATTGTGTTTTTTTGTTTATTTCTGATATCTGTGACTTATAAAATAAAAAATATTAAAAATTCTGGTTGTAAATAAAGTTTTCTTGTTATCAAAAAACATGGTTTAAAAGTTCAGGCTATGTGTGTATACATAATGCATACCTGCCAACCCTTCCGGATTTCCCGGAAGTTTTACGGATTTTTATGTCCTTTTCCGTTTTTCCGGTTATGAGCAAAATCTTCCGGATTTTTCACGTTTTGTAGGAAAAATAATTATCTCGCCAATTTTGGCGCTAACGATACTTTTGTGGAACGCGGCACCGCGTTTTAGGCCAAGTAGCCAAGGAAAGGTTGCCGTAAGAGAATGGTACGAGAAGAAGCGAGGCAAGAATATGACGTCACTGAGTGATACAGCGCATGACTTCATCGGGATCCAATCAAAGCAAGCATCGCGGCGGGCAACTAGGGGCACAATTTCGGCGCCAATTATCTTCTCATTCTCTCAATTCGAGCTGTTTTTGCTTTGTTCTTTTTTTAAGATGAGTAACAAATGTTATTTCCAAACTTTTAAAGAAAGCAATAAAAGTAATATTTACTAAACGAAAGTAATTTCAATTCATATGAAATTCATAACTAATATATTGTTAAATGTAAAGAGGGTAGGTGTCCTGTTTGATTTTATTTTGCGTTAAAATCTTGTGGATAAAAATAAAAAAATCTTCCGGATTTTTTTTCTCGGAGGTTGGCAGGTATGATAATGTCTCCCACCCCTAATGAAACGTTTATTGTATGAACTTCCAATGGCAGACATTATCACAAAAAGACAGACATTAGACAATGGGCACATACTCAATGCATATTGTATTAAAGAGAAACAAAGACTATGCCCACCGCAGGTAGAAATACATTCATGTTGCAAAACCAAGGGTAGGAGGGCGGGGGCAATCTCCTTACCTGACCTCCTAAACGACTGGCCTTGCTCAAGGCCTTTTGTACCTGAAATAGCATGTTTTCACATTATTATGATTTATTTGTGATTAAAGGCTGTTTACACAAACATATTCAATAGCAATGTAACAAGAAAAAAAAAGGGTGATGGGATCGCTAATTAATGTATACATAGATTCTTTAGTACTGTGGTGTGCATCTTTTTTTACTAGACAGCCGCACTTCGTATTAATATGAATTTCGTGGACCCAGGTACTGAAATATTGAAATATATTAAATTTTTTTTAGACAATATCGAAAAAAAAAACAGAAAATGAAAGAAAATTATAAATTAAGAGTTGTTCCTATTACTACATGCTTCATTGGAGTGAATATAAAAAAATTTGCATTGAGATTGGCCATATTTCACTGAACTAATTTATTTAATAGGAATAAAAATTCTTATTTTAGTATAATTCAATATCTGTGTGTGCTAAAAAAAAGCCTTTTTCAGAATACAAAATAAACCAAAAACTACAGCATGAAGCACACAATTTCCCAATTCTTGTGTTATCACCCAGAGATATCAATTATACTTTCTATAGTAAAATATTGCATTTTTTTCTTATAATACCAGCATTAAGTATAAGTAGTTTTAATATTTTTTTTTAGCATGGACTTGTGAAATATTGAATGCAGTGCTAAATTATTCTAATTCTTTTTTAGTTTAAAATTTCGGACAGAATAAAGAAATTGATTTTTAACCCTGGAATCAAAACATCTTTTCATCTCTCATTTACAAAGCTGATATCATACCAGGTATTTATTTTGTTCTGTAGCCTTTCTTTTTAAGGCTCATTTTCCTCTTTAATTTAAAAATTATACATAATCTAAAAAGATAGTGATTTCACTATTCAAATGTCTTGTATTCATATTTTTTAAGAATTATTGTCTTTCAACTCTTCAATATTATGCATCTTCACATTTTAAAATACTACAGCCATGGAAAAAATTATAAGGACAAGCAAAAAGTCGCCAATTCTAGGCGCCACTTGGTTGGAAAAGTATGCAAATATTTTTATGATTGAATACATGAAACGAAACATTTTCAAACAAACTTCGCTTAAACATTTTTGAAAATCATTAATATGCATGGATTTTTAAGGTTTTAGTATTTTCCACTTGGAAAAAATTATAAGGACTCACCTTTCTTTTGAAACTGAGTACAAAAATTTTAGTATTTAGTCGTACCATATGATTAATTACAATAATCCAAAACTGTTACGCAGTTAGATTGTTCACTTTTAGATCGTTCTTCATCATGCCAAACAGAACTCAACTATCTGAATGTGAAAAGTGAACAATTATTGTTTACAAAATATGTTGAATGATAGGACGTGAATTTGCAAGGAAAGTAAACAGATCAAAATCAGTAATTTATAATATTTTGAAGAATTCAAAAGGATGTGGCAAGAAAAAGCGTACAGACAAGCTTTCCACTTTCACTAAGCGCCAGAAACTAGCAATTATTCATGGTGCTCTTTTACAAAAACAGAGTTCTACTCAAATTTAAAAAAAATTAATGTACCTTACACTAGCCGAACAGTGCTTAATGTTTTGCATTAAAATCCCAAATCTGACATATGCCAAACTATGGTCACATTCAGCATTTACAAAGCTTCAAAAGAAGCTTAGATTGGAAATTGCGAAGAAACACGCTTCTTTAGGGTCTTGATGGAAATATGTCATATTTTCTGACAAAAAACTTTAATTTGGATTGACCAGATGATTTTCTCCACTTGTGGCATTATTTGAGAAACAAAACCTTTTTTTTTTCAAACGACAATTTGGAGGCAGTTTTGTGGTAGGTGTGGGCAGATTTTCCAGCTAATGGAGCACCATCAATTGTGTCCATTCGAGATTCCTTGAATTCAGAATCATGTGTTGATATGCTATCTGAAAATTTATACCTGAAGCACCCATTATCACAGAGGATGATTATTTGTTTTAACAAGACAATGCAAGTTGCCATGTATCTTGTTTGTCGCATTCATGGTTTGAGGCCAATTCTGTGAAAATTCTGCCTTGATCCTCAAGATGTCTTTATTTAAACCCATAGAGAATCTGTGAGGCATTTTAACTAGAAAAGTCTCTTAAGGATGGAACATAATATGCAAATAAAGACAAACAGACATCATGCATTGAATTGGCGTGTAAAAATGTTTTGAAATAAACTTTAACTGAACTTTCTGAGTCAACTGGACGATTGATGAGGAAAATTATAAAAAAAAATATTTTGTAGAATATTAATTTTTTTTTCGGGATATGTTTGTTAATGTCCTTATAATTTTTTCCATGTTTCACCTAATACATTTGTGTCAATATGTGAATTAACAATTATAATGTAATTTAATTTCACGCTAAAAGGTTTCTAATGTTTCCTATTTACAAGTAGCAACTTATGTTCGATTTTGTTTGCAGTTGATGATTGCCTTCATACATAACTCATTTTTTAGTGTTCTTGCAATTTTTTCCATGGCTGTATTTCTCTGCTTTGTTAATCATTCTTGCTTAAATACATGTTATTTTTTGGAGGTGGAAAACTCAATAATGCTTTTCTTACTCAGAATTGATGAAAAGAATATATGAGGCAGTGAGATGCAAAGAAATGCAAGTGGCAAAATTAAAAATTTGGAGATAACCAATACACATGATAGGTGAACCTCTCCTCTGTCTTGGGGCAGGAGATGGTACTAATAGCCCTGGTAGTTGCTGCTATACAGCACGATTTAAAAAAAAAAATTCAATGAAAACCTACCTAAGATCTTATCTTCAAATGCGTTTTACTCAAAACTTGAAAATGTCCACTTGCATCCCTTTGCTGCTCATTGCCTCATATCTAGTTTTGTAGCTTCTAGCGTGTGTGATAAAAAACAGCTGTTTAAAAATGAGCAAAATAAAAAGTATTTTAACTCAAAGTTCTTGTTGTGTAAAAAGATAGGTTGAATCTTAAAGACTTTCAGTGCATTTTATTTCATTTCCATTAAGTTTATCACACTAAGAATATTGTAAAATCTGTAATATGTTTTTAATAGGGGAAAAAAGCTTTTTAAATTTTTAGTAGGCGCAAAAATGAAACAGTACATTTATTATTCTTTATTGTATCTGATTCTAGGGAATAATTACAAAGGTAGTGGATCCTGTCTATGGTATATATGAACTAGATGGCAAAATACTTCTCTTTGCAACAAGCAATAAACTAAGATCAACAATGATCCCTTTATCAAAAAATTCACAAGTCTTTGCATCAAATGTGCATTTTGTTTCTGGATTTGAAGTGAGTATTTTTTTTTTTACTTGTTACTTGGATTTACTGTTACTTCCTGCCTATAATCAGTAGTGATAAATTGATACACTTTAAAATCAACTTAAGGGAGAATTTTCTCTGGAATATTCTAAACTACTCTATGATACTTCTGAAAATTTCAATGGCACAGTCTGCACCATGCCCCTCCCCCTCCCTTAAGTGGGCACCTCTGAAAATTGAATTTTTTTTGTTTATATGCTACATCTTCACCTGACAAAATATTAAAAATGAGACGCAACTTTTCTTTTTAATTTCATGGTCTCATTTTCCTACGGTTTAAAATTACTAATATTAAATAAATATGAATTACTTATTAAATCTCTACTTGTGAGGATGTTGTGATTTATATTTTGTGATTTTCTTTTCTTTTAAGGATGAAAAAATCTTGGTGTGCTGTGGCTTGTCATCATTACACGAACCAGTTGCTGTTAATCGGCAGGTATAATTCTGAAGCACATGACCTGAATTCTGTTACAGAAACTACTGTTTGCTATCTACATTTAGTGTACAGGTCATCTAACATTTGTTTTAGCTATACATTTTCTGTTTAATTTGAGAATTAGTTGTTTTAAATGCAGGCATTGAATAATAATAATAAGATGAAATAACATTTTTGTTTTAGGTTGACAAATGTGCTCATGAGGGCTCTAATTTGCCTCTTGAATATCCCTTCAGTATATTTGATCTGCTATGGCTTCAAAAGCTTTTTCTAAAGCTCGATATGAAATTCACCTCATTCATGGGTTTGACCGAAGATATGTTCAGATGGAATGCTGAATTTGTGTAAGATTTTTTGTATGTACAGTTATGTGTTGAAAAATATATTTACTATAAAATTTACTGTAAATACTAGGAGATATTTATACATGGCAGTGTCGATTCACTCTAGAGAGAAAAGGATGGAGTTGAAGATTGAAATGTCACCGATTGCATGTGTCAATTGTGGCTCATGGTAGTTTTGAGACCCTTACTTTTTGCTTTATGTAACTAACTAGCAAAAATAGCCTGCGTTGCCTGGGTCAGTAATGAGAAACAATCGGTACTTTCTTTTGTTTTCTGTTTTTAATGAAAGAACTCAAAGCACACCGCTTTGACATAATTAAAAATCAAGCTTCTTCCTTACCCATAAAAGTAAAATACCAATAAGTACAAAGAACGAACAAGTATTGATTTAGAAACGAAAGCACAAATTGAAGCATATAAAAATTTGAAGAATTTCCAAAAAAATGAACTAACAAAAACAAAGATCACTAAAAAACTGTGCGATTTATTTTATTAGATAGTACACACACACAAAAAGAAAAAAAAAAGCTCTCTACTGTGTTTCCCTAAGTGTGCAAAAAGAAGAGTTTCCAAATGTTTAAATCACTTGAAACTCATGTTTGCTCCTGAAAATCCTTGATTCAAAATTTTCATTATGATTACTTTAATATTGCTGTTGTTAGGCCTTGAATTTTCGTAACAATGGGTTTAATATTTAATCATTTAATGGGGAAATTACATGACATTTACTGTTTTTCATCCTAACTTTTTTAAACCAAGTTTTTTAAAAATAAATTATAGCTTATGTTGCTCCCTGATAATGTAGCTATCTGTGGTGAAAAAATGGTTAAAATCCGTCCAGTAGTTTTGAAGATTACCCCGGACATACATATCATTTATGTACCATTATATACAGAAGTAGCCATTTATGTGTATAGATGATGTATTGAAAATTGCCTGATCATGCTTACTGAATCAGGCCAATGCTCCCGATTTTGGAACATAAAAATTTGATAGCGTATAAAAAATACATTTTTGCTGCAGAATTTTTTCTATCATGTTTGTCCCTCAGCATGATTCCTATTTATTATTACTCTGAAATTTCACAAGCTTCAGGCTTTTTTTCAATTTCTTATGAATTTTTTTTTTATCAATATTCCTGAAAATCCACAAAACTGGATGTTTTTGAAAATTTGTGTTGTCAACATTCTTTGTAAAAGAGAGAGAATTTTTTTATTCAAAAAATCAAGTCTACTTTTGATAATAAATAGAATTTTTTAAAAAAATCTTCACAGGCAAAAGTTTTTTTAAACTATTTTTTTATTTGATGTTCCCAATTCGGAACATTGACGTTTAAAGGGTTACCAAAAAGGAAAACCATAACACAGTCGGACAATTTTTTTTCAATATTTTATTCATAAATGTTTAAGTTGATTTTTATGGTATTTCTTGTGCTGGTTCCAGTTTTTTTTAGCTAGTTTTAACAATATATTGTATTCTGGTTCTGAACATGAAAGCAGTTTTTCTCAATTAGCCTTTTCAGTCTATCAGCCACTTAAGAAATTTTAACATACTGATATAAACTTCCAGAGAAAAAACATACTGGCGAATCCCTTTCCCTGATCTTCAAAAATTTTTCTTTTTTTTGAGCAATCACGATTGCTTGTTGTTCTCACTTGACCGTCCTTGGCGTTAGGTTCCTTTTTTAGCTTGGGCCAGGGGCCTCTGCAGCATCACTGCCTACCAGCCTCTGGTCCTGAGCACTGTGCCCCGAAATCCGCTGCTCCTGGTTGGTGGTGTCCATGTCCTACACAGGGTTCATACGGGTCATGGAAATCCTGGAACATCATGGAAAAAAATAAAGAAATTTCAGACCTGGAAAAGTCATGGAAAATTAATATTTTCATTATGTGTCATGGAAATTTATTTTAAGTCATGGAAAAATGTCTTGGGTAGTAAAAAAGTACCGATAGCTAAAAGAGCGCAAGAAATATTTAGGGATTTAGTAATATTGCATGAGTTTTGGAATCCAATTTCATCTGCTTCTGTAACAGCCGCTCGCCTCATTTTGTAATGTGATTTTACTACTGGGGCGTCCCTTATTTTGAATTCACTATTATTTTCAGCACTTCTTATATTTTGTATTCTGTTAGTAGTGGACTTGCACATTCTTGATTTTTGCCACGCTCCCTCAAAAAGTGTAATTCAATTGTATCCGAGTTCGTTTCAACTACTTGTAAAAAATTCAGTCTTAAATTTACCAGAGTTTATCTTAATATGTTGAAGACTTCAGAAAATGAAGACGTTAGTCAGGCAATAGAACATAGAAATAGGGAATTCTAATACTCTAAAACAGTACTGCCCTACATACAGCTTGCAAAACTGATACTGGTGGCCAACTGAAATATCTGGTTTAGAAAAAGGAATTTACTGAAAAACTTGGCTTTATTTTAATGAACGCATATACTGTCAAGTTACATGGATGATTCGATGCACTATTGACACCAAAGGACAATGTTATTATGAATTAAATTTATTATTGGAAACTTAGTAATGACTCACTCAATTTTTGTCCCATGCATTACTATTCGGCCCTATTTATTAAATATTTGTTAGACATTTAAACATCAGTGTATTGCATTCACTTTATTTTTATTTTGCTTGACTTTGTATAATAAAGAAAATAAGAATAATTTGTTAGTTTCTGCAGTGTGCGCTGATATTTTTTCAGTCACAAGTAAGTGCTCCAATCAGGTAGTGGCACTCACATAACAATTTTTCTAATGCCCATTTCCAGAAATTGTCAAGTTTTACATAGTACTATTCTCTTCGTGTAACAAGGTCATGGAAAATTTATGAAGTCCTGAAAAAGTCTTGGAAAAGTCATAGAAATTTTTTATCCAAATTGAGTATGAACCCTGCCTACACCCATGCACACTCATACACGTGCACACTCACACACATACAAACTCACACACACGCCTATGTGCATACACACAGGTCTATACACACACAAAAGCATACATATGCACACATGTGCACCTACACATATTTCTATACAAGTGTAACCACCCAGGGGCAGGTTTGGGGGGACAGGAGCCAATGAGTAGGGTCGTGTCTCAACTTGTGATTGCGAAAAACATAATTTGAATTCAAAATTTCAGAATTCAAATTAATATTTCTTCCTTTTTTTAATTTTTCTTCCTTTTTTTAGTATTAATTTCTTACAGTTGAAATTTTAGACCTTGTGCCAAAGGTTAAAAGCATTATAAACACAGTAAAATTGCACAAATTGTAGATACATGTTTCAGGGTTTCAAGAAACTCTAGCAAAAAAAGAAGCTTTACTGTTATAATGTTTTTAACCTTCTTGTTTCCAAGTTTTTAGAAGTTGGCAGATATTTTAATGTCATATTTGTTTTCAGTTCATTTGGACAGCATAAAATCTTTTTAAAAATCTAGCACCAAAGTATTTGTTGTGAAATGAATTTATTGTTCAGTATTTTTTCTCTTTTCATATTTCAGTAGTAATGTTGTGCAATGCTTGTCACAACCATGGGAGGATTTTCGTGCGAAGAAGATGACAATCATGGAAGAGTTTTTCAGCTGCCCTCATATGTGCTTGCCATTCTCTGAGGTAATTAAAAAATGATGTATGTGAAAATATTTTCCTTAACCGCTTGAGCGTCCTAATGGACATGCTGCTTTTTAATTGAAACAAGTCTATGTACAGTAACTGTACTTGTTTGATTTATGAATCTTATTTTTAAAACATAAATTAAATATACCATGATTATCCCTCACTAAAACTAACAATGAAGTACTGTAGAAACCAACCTGTAATATTTGAACTAGCTACTAACTCAATTTTCATTGAAACTGGCCATGTGTTGTTTTGATGAGTACCTTCTCATTTATAACATACAATGGACCCTCGTTTTACACGGGTTTATTTTACGCGGTTTCGATTATACGCGGTTTAAGATTTGACACCTTTATTTTATTTTACGCGGATGTGGCAATGCAAACAAATAACATTTTCACCTCTTTCAAAATCCAAACTCCTAAACATTGCAGATTACACATAATAAACTGCATTTTGGCGTGCTAATAACTGAACTTGAGCCCCAGGAGACATTTTATGCAATTGGTTGCAGAGCTCTTTCCAGAAGTAAAGTTATTAATAATGAGCAAGAGAATGCTCAAGACTAATAACTTCTAAATGCAATAACCCAATTAACTGTATGACTAGAAATGCATGATTAAAAATAGTTGAAGACAACTTAAAAATAAAAACCAAATTTATTTGGTCATTTAGTAAAGTTAGTTAAGAATTAAAAACATTTGAAACAACGCGAACTAGAGCTGAGCTATATCAATCTATTATATATCTATTAAAAAGAACCCGCATCGTTGCATAAAAGCAAACGAACGCTCAAGTCAACCTGCCAGAGAGAAAACACCGAAGAAGTCGCTTTTCTACTCGAAACATTTCCTTTTATCGTAAGTGAACTCATTTGCATGCGGACGCCAAATCACTTGATACACGCCAGCATAGCACCTGGCCAATGAGCATCAGGCACGTGCCGATCTGTTACGATGCATCACCGATTACGTGAAGGTCGTGATGTCATAGATCGGCGACTGCACGTGCGAGATACGTCATCAGGCGTCCGCATTAGAAGAAAGAAAAACATCGTTGAAAATTTCTCAATGATTAGGCAAGTGACTGATATTATGGTGGGATAAGTGGTGAGATGAATTCGTTAATTATTATATAAGGGGTGCTAGGCCAACAATTAACAGGGTTGCCACGCACCGGGAAAACCTGGAATTGTCAGGGAAAATGAAAATGGCCGAAAATCAGGGAAATGTCAGGGAAAATGAAAAATTGCATATTTCCGATCGTTCTTGATCGTTCTTAGCGCGGCCCGCGGTCTATAACGTCAAAAAAAAAAAAAAAAAAAAACTTTCAACCTTTTTTTTTTCGCCGCCGCCATTCCCATTTGTCCTTTTGTCATTCCCTCTTTCTTCTTCCCCCTGCAGTTCTTTTTATCAACTCTCTGCCATTGGCGCGTGCGCCATAGCAGTCGACGGCGGACATGCGCAGAAGGTTCTTTTCTTCCTAGTTTGAGCGGGCTCTGTTTAAACGCTGCTTGTTTACGTCAGCAGTTCTGAAGTTGTTATGATACACAGTACATTGTTTTGTCTGCGAGTGCGACTGAAGTTCTTAATGAGATGCAATAATCTTTTCTTTCATATTTTATGTTATTTCTTTAAATTGATTAATGAAATCGTATTCTTCTAAACAATTTTGTTCTGTAAATTTAGTTCATTAGACAATTTTAAAGTTAGAAAGTTTCTTTTTTACAGAAATATCGCTGATCTTTTAGTATTTTGGTGGTGATCTTTAAAGACTTTCAGTGCGCTTCTTTCTTTCAAAATAAAAGTAATCCGATTAAAAAAAATCTGCATATCAGAGAAGTTTCTGATCATTGCTCAAAATTTAACTTTATGACAGGGTGCCCACAGGAGTGATTATGGCGCAAATTGCGCCATCAAAATTTTTTTTTTTTGGGGAGGGGGGATGTTTTAATTATTTATTTTACTTTATTTTTATTCAAATTATTTACTCAAATTATTTTATTTTATTATTTTCATCTGTGTGTGTGTATTTTATTGCAGAGGAGCGAGCACACTTTTCTTTCAAAACAACAATAATAATTAAAAATAAATAAATAGGTTTAAAAAAAATAAAGAGGGTTAAAAATAAAAAAAGCGCTAAAGCGTTCAGAAATATTGGGGGGGGGAGGATTGTGCCATTGTGCTTGGGGGGGGGAGCACCCCTGTTTTATGAGCAACAAACAGGGGAATTATGTGAAGCTAAAAGATGCATGATTTTTTTACAGGCCAAAGTGTAAAAGCGCTGTGAATTCAATAGATTGGAGGGGTGGAAGGCAATAACTGAAAAAGTTTGGGTTTCATAATTTTTGCAATTGTTTTAGCAATTAACTTTATTTTTGTGATACAGATGTCACAATTATTAATTTCGCAGTTCTTTCACTTGATGTAAGGCAGTGGCTCCTCGCTATTGAAAATTAGATATGCTACATTTACATTAATTCTTTATTACAGTGATTTGCTTCACTTGTGTTAGTACATTAGGGTAGTTCAAAAATACACTTAAAAAAAAGGTTTCTCCTAGAAAACAGGACACCACTCAATGTTTTTAGACTTGTGGATAATAAAATACTGGAAGAATTTTAACTTCCTATTCCAACTGAAAGAGGGTGCTCGACCCCCTCCCCAAACTTCATAAGTATGGGGAGGGTGTTAAAAAATACATTGAACTGAGAAAACAATATTATATACTATAATCTACACGAGTTATATGCATATTCATTGCAATAAAATAATTACTTACATAAAAAAAAAAAAACAGCTGGGGAAATTAAATGTTTCTAAATTTGACTTTTTCTATTCTAGGGCTAATGTTAAATTAAGGGGTCATTGAGCAACCTCTTAAAACTTGAGTAAGAAGCTAAAACTTTTACAGCACAATAAGTAAGTTTAAAAAAGATAAGGGGTGTCTTGGATTCGAGCTGAGAGAAAAAAAAAAATTTGAACCACCCTTAGTACATATTTTTGATTATTTCAGCTTGAGTAAATTAAATTTGGTAACCATTGTATGTAAAGTTTGAAAATGAGGTAAGTTTTATCAAAATTTGAGATGTGTATATTAATGTTGCGAAATGAAGGTGGAGATCGATAACCTGGAATTTTCCCCAAAACCACCTGGAAAACCTGGAAATGTCAGGGAATTTCATTCTTGAACTTCCGTGGCAACCCTGTATTAAACTCACACAATTCAGAACTCACTGGAAGAAGCGTTTTTAGGAGTGACAAAGGAGGCCAAAACCAACAAGGATACCGACTTCAGTGACACACAACCAAAAACATTCTCATTGAAGATTTTGAGCCATTCCTAGACAATAGAAATGGTCTTTCTGATTTGTTAGTGAAGGAAGATTCTATCATGGAAATTTTGCAAATGATTATGGATACGTTAATGCTCTGCAAAGAATTAGAGAAAAATTCTTAATGACTACCAAAAGACGATCATAGAAAGCTCTTCTTTATAAACAGAGAATGAAATTAGTTTATGTTTTCTTTATGCATGTTGTGCATAAAAATCGATATAAAGTACACATTAAATTTTTTATACAATTAGTTATCTCTAGAATGAAGTATTTTTTTATCTACTGAACCTAACAATTATTTTAACACTATTATTAGGGCTCAATTTACGCGGTTTCGATTTATGCGGCATTTCTGTGGAACGTAACCCCCACATAAAACGATGGTCTACTGTATCAACTGTAATATTACATTTAATGATGCAGGTGATACCAGGGTCTCCCTAATGAGAGGCAGGGCCGTCCCAAGAGGGGGGGCGAGCGGGGCAATCGCCCTGGGCGCCACGAAATGAGGGGGCGCCCCTCGTTTCGACGGAACATGACGATAGTCACACGAAGTGAGGGGCGCATTGCAGCGGCCCTCATTGTATAAAATGCCCCGATTGTATAAGGCGCCCCCTCATTTTGTGTATCATAGATACACAGTCATAGACACACAAAATGGAGAATCATTGCAATGATTCTCTATTTTTTTCCTAGGGCACGAAAATATTCCTCTCTCTAAGCCTCCAAAACATTCGTTTTTTTTGTATCATTGAAGCAGATACAATTTCTGAGAATGTAACTGTTTAAAATCAAACAAAAGGCACTTCTCCTTTGTCTAGTTCTTATTATATTTGCTTAAATTCTGCCCCTGTGTGCAGTGACGTAACCAGAAAAATGTTTTAAGGGGCATATTGAAAAAACAAAAAACAGAGGGAAAAAAAACTATATATGTTTATTGACGTTAGGTTAAGGAAGGAAGCTCAGAGACCGTTTTCGATCGAATATATTTTTAAATAGATTGAAATCAATTCATTCTTCCCCTGCAAGTTTTCGAAATTTAAGTTTCAAAAATGCAATTTTAGACAAACTTTGAAGATTTTTGGAATAAGAGGATCTGTAGCATTTCCCTGGAAAATTGTTCAAAATTATGGTTTGAAAAATTTAAACAATGTTTTACATTCAGGGGCTACTCCACTTAAATTTTTTGTTAGTGTCGTTTAAAAACCCATTGCTTGTGATATTAAAGAAAGGCGGCATGGATAACCTTGCACGAATATTTTCTTAAACTCAAGTCTTAAAACGCAATTGTAAGGCCATATTTTGCAATATTAGGGCAAGTGATCTTCCGAAATTAGAATTCCAAAAATGCAATTCGGAGCGATTTTCGATGTTGTTGAGTATTTATGGGCTTCTCCCTAAAACTTACAATAATTTGATGCAAAAAAATAACATTTTTGTTTATAATAAATATGAAAGCTGGTATTAAGTTGGTGCAAGTAAATCCAAAAAACTCTTGAAAAGAACCATTGGATGAGTCCAGATCAAAATTTAATTTTGATGTAATTTACTTCGATAAATACATTTTCTATTTATAATCAGTTTATTATTTATTCGTGTTCTTAGTTTGATCAATATGAATAACCAATTCAGTTTTAATTGTTTGTTTTTTATCTAGTGGGATAAAATTTTACTGTTCATTAATATATAAACAATTCAAGTATGTATTATGCGCTGATGTTATAACTAGCTTTATTTTTCTGTGTGTATAGGGGGGGGGGGCTCCTGGAAACCACCTTCGCCCCGGACGCCGTCAACTCTTCGGACGGCTCTGATGAGAGGTCACTCTGACCTTCCGAAATTTTTTCTCATTCAGCAAATTTTGACTTACGATTCATGAAATTTGAAAAATAATGTTGCAATATTGTAGTTATTTTTTTTTGATGTCTAATGTCTCTTATTAAATGGATGCATGCAAGTTTTATTTATTTACTGTCATTTTTTATAATCGAGCGAAATTCAGAATTTCCCCCGTTCCTGAAGATTTAGGTCCGGAGTGCGACTGGGTAGCACAAAACATCATTTACCAGTTAGTTTTCCTTTAAGACTGGAGCGGGGGAAATGCTTGGGGGAAAAACGATGTCAATGAAATATGCTCAGGGATAATTGGTATTGATGTTTAATCTCTTAGGAATTAATGTACAGTGCTATTTTTCACTGTCTATTTCGACAAAGATTTTGTAAAATATATTACAGATTTGATAAACATGCAGCTAACTTTTAATTGTGCATTTGTTTATGTATCTGTTTTTTTTATTGATCATCTTCAATGTTAATTAATATAATTTTACTGCTGAAGAATACCATATTATCAGGGGTGTGCACAGGGGGGGGGGGGCACCTGTTTTCCCGGACCCTAGTGTGAAAGCGTCCCAATATTTTTAAAACTAGGCGTGAAATATAGGGTTAAACAACATGGAGGGGGGGGGGAGTCATTTGTGACGGACCCCAAAATTTCTATGCACACCCCTGCATATTATTTATACAGTCAATTCACATAACTTGAGTCTAAAGGGACCGAGAAAAAACTTTGACGACGGCATTTCGACTTACTTCTTTTTTTTTTTCGTTCTTTGGAAATAAATTTCAAGTCATCTTGAAAAAACTTTGAGTTAAAGGAAGTTAGCTTCGAGAAATTTAGAATAATTAGCATAGAATTAGGGGGTAAGACAAAGGGTTCGGAACTTGATAAAAACTTAGAGTTACAGTATTATTCGAATTATCAGACTTTGTGTTATCGCGAATTGAATGTATATAAAAGAACCAAGTTTATATTATACATAGCTACAGCACCTATCTGCATGATAGGAAAGCAAAACAGAAAGATAGAGAGAGAGTCAGGAGTTCTACCAAATGGAATGTGGAACAAGTGAGAAAAAAGAGTTTCTACTCACAATAGTTATTTTTATGCTTGGCTCAGAGATCACTAAAAATGTTATTCCGGCATAATCAACGGTGCAATAATCCAGACAGCTCAGTTATCACATCCAGAGGCTGCAGTTTCGTTCTTCTGGAGAAGAACCAAACTGCAGTCTCTGGATGTGATAACGGGGCTCTCTGGTATGTAGCATGTAGTTCTGCCTTAGCCCTGGCTGGGGGAGGGGGGTAACTTACTGCTAATAATCAACAATGTTTCAATGAGAAAAATAATATTTATTAAAAATAAAATTATGTTCTTTTGTGAGGGGTGCAGTTAAATAGCTGTGCAGGATTTGTCCGGAAAGTAATAGGACTGAGTCGATTTAAAAAAATTTATTGAGCCAATTGTTACAATTATTTAAAAACTTTCAAAATAGGCTCCTTCTGCGTCGATGCAGCGCTGCCAGCCCGATTTTGATGCATTGAAGGCGTTACGGTAGGCATTCTCCAGAATAGCTTTGAGAGCCGCGGTGCATGCTGCTTGGATCCCCTCTGTCGTCTCAAAATACTTGCCTTTCATTGGCCTTTTCAGGCGAGGAAACAAAAAAAAAAAGTCCGGGGGGCTTGGGGTTACTCACCACACATGTTCAAATTTTCTCGGCACACTTCCACTTACCGCAATTTCTGGTCGTCAGTGGGCACTTTTGGGACCAACTTCGCACACACCTTGCGCATGTTCAAATGCACTGTCACAATGTCATGAACCACAGATTTTGGTAAATTTAACATTCGGGCAATTAAACGAATACTTACAGGGTTCGCACGGGTCATGAAAATCCTGGAAAGTCATGGAAAAAAATAAACAAATTTCAGACCTGGAAAAGTCATGGAAAATTAATATTTTCATTAAAAGTCATGGAAATTTATTTAAAGTCATGAAAAAATGTCTTGAGTAGTAAGAAAGTAACAATATTTAAAAGAGCACTAGAAATATTGAGTGGTTTAGTAATATTGCATATAACTTGAACAATCTCAGAAACAAGTCCGAGTTTTGGAATCCAATTTCATCCGCTTCTGTAACAGCCTCTCGCCTTTTTTTGTAATGTGATTTTACTATTAGGGCATCACTAATTTTGAATTCACCATTATTTTTACCACTTTTTATATTTTATATTCTGTAGTAGTGGACTTGCACTTTCTTGATTTTGCCACGCCCCCTCAAAAAGTGTAATTGAATTGCACCCGAGTTCATTTCAACTACTTGTAAAAAAATCATTATTAAATTTACCAGAGTTTATCTTAATATGTTGAAGGCTTTAGAAAGTGAAGATTTTAGTCAGGCAATATAGAACATAGAAATGAGGGAATTCTAATACTCTAAAACAGTGGTGCCCAACATACAGCTCGTAAAATTGATCGCCTTGTGGCCAGCTGAAATATGTGATTTAGAAAAATGAAAAAACTGAAAAACGTGACTTCACTTTAATGAACGAATATAGTATACTGTTCAGTTACATTGGGGTGAGTAGATGCACTATTGACACCAAAGGGCAATGTTTTTGTGAAGTAAATTTATTATTGGTAACTTGGTCATGACCCATTCAATTTTTGTCCCATTCATTACTGTTCTGCCCTATTTATTAAATATTTGTTAGACATTTAAACATCGGTGTATTGCATTTTTACTTTACTTGAATTGATATGATGAAGACAAATAAGAATAATTTATTAGTTTCTGCAGTGCACTGATATTTTTTCAGTCACAAGTGCCCTCCAATGAGGTAGTGGCATTCACATAAAAGTTGTTCGAAAGCCCATTTCCGAAAATTGGCAAGTTTGGCATTTAATAGTACTATTCTCTTCGTGTAACAAGGTTATGAAAATATTTTTATGAAGTCATGAAAGTCTTGGAAAAGTCATGGAAATTTTTTATCCAAATTGAGTATGAACCCTGTACTTAGTCGACGGTCTGAGTTTAAAACTTTGCGCACACGAGTCACATTGTCGGTGTTTGTCGAAGTTGAAGGTCTTCCAGCATGGTCTTCATCGGCGACCTCTTCCTGGTTCGCCAAAAAAACCTGGTGCCACCGAAACACACCACTTCTTGCTAAAGCTACATCTGGGTAAGCCTGCTTGATCATATCAAACGTCTCTGTCGCAGATTTACCGAGTTTCACTCAGAATTTAATCGCGTAGCTCTGCTTTAACGCTGCATTTTCGGCTTGCACCACTCACAGAAACACGTCGCGCGAAAATGCCTGTCCTGACTCTCCAGGAGCTCGGAGACAACCGACTAGCCGCTCGTTCGTTAGCTAGGAATGCCCTCTACAGAATCCAGTCGGCGCGTGAACGCTCCGAAGTACAGTCGCGGTGGAAGAAAATCAGTCCCATATTACTTTCTGGACAAACCCTGTAGAAGCAGTTTTTTTGTTTTCCCGAATTGAAACTTTTTTGCATATGTTTTCAATGTTTAATAATTTTTATTTGTTCCTTAGGATGTTTTACCTACTGGATGCAATGTTCCATTTGTTGCTGAATTTTTATATTTAGGTAGTTGCATCAAATATTCATGCAGTAAAAATTGGAAGATTAGTTTCACTCGGAATGAAACTAAAAGTGTTAGTATTTTGTTTTGTTTTATCTGTAATACACAACTTTAATTTAGGTTTCAAAATACTAATTTATAAATTTTTGTGTTTAGATTTTATTTGGTGTGTTGTATATTAAAGATGGAACTTTCCACATAGCTGACAAAAGCGACAGTTTTCCTGTTATATTTACCAAGAGTTGTTCAAGTTGTTATAATGAAGAAAATATTCTGTGTAAATTTGCTGGTACAGATACTGGTCTGCTGATTGCTCTCCAAGAATTTGATATTGTGACGGAAGAAATCAGGAATTGCGAAACTCTTCTCAAGATCTCTTATTTCAAAGCATCATGTTGTTCTTTGTTTCCCCTGTCTTCATTTTTTAAAACATTCAATGAGTCTTCATTACCAGTTTTAAAAAATTCATTGAAAAAATTATCCTTGAATGATAAGGAAAGTCCATACTGTTTAAACTCTACGAAGGATAGTGCACATGTTGAAACTTCTTCAAATTTATATTCTTGTTTAAAAGTAACTGCTGCTCTGAACGAGTCTGATAGCGATGATTTGCTTAGCTATAGTTGGAAATCCAATAAACATAAGTTTTTAGTTTGGAATAATTTGTTCTCTTCATCAAAGAAAACTTCTGGTTTTCTTTATTCTCTTGTGCTGTTCTTCCCTTTGAAGAAAGATTTTGAAAGTTTTGCTTATTCTTCAAGCAATAAACTAGACAACGATGAGCATAATTTTTATGGAACTGGGGACGATGTAGAATTTGCTGATTTGATCAATAAAATGGATGCTATTATTTTAGAAAATAATGTAAAGCTTGCAGTGTTGCAATTTGATTCAAAAGAACATAACATTCCTTTGCTGCCTAATCATTCTTATAACATTGATTGTTTGGCTGAAAATATTTTTGTTACAGAAAACTTAAATCTGAAATCTAAATCTGCACCAGTTTTGAAAATTTCAGCTAGTTCTTCAATAGTTCATTCATCTAATTGCTTAGTAAGTTTCATAAATTTACTTTCAACTTAAAATTATTGCTTATAAAATCTTTTATATTACACTCTTTATGTATTAGTTTTTATGCAATTATTTAAAAGTTGTATGCAGGTCCTTTTTTTATTTCTTCATTATAAATCCTTTGTTTTGCATATTGTTTTGTTGAGTTAAAATTTTCTTATAAACAAGAATTTAGTTTGAGTACTTGTTATAACTTTTTAAAGGTAAAAAACACCTTTTTTTACAATGAAATAAATTGCTAGTTTGTACAGCTCCCAATTAAATTTAAAAGGAAAAGTATTTCTTATGAAATCAGTTTTTATTTGGTCTTTGGTAACCCCCCCCCCCCATCAATCCAGGGTTGCTTATTGTCTTCTATTAGCCGTGAGTGGCATTCCCCCCCTTTTTTTTAAATAAACCTAATAAAAATAGTAAAAATGTCAATGTACAGTAAAACGCCTCCAATGCGGACACTAACGGGACATTTTTTTTTGTCCGCTATAAAAGAGTGTCAGTAGGACAGGGGTTTAATGATGTTATTTGCCTTGGAATCGATGAATTAAAAATTGTTGGCATAAGAGGGGTGTCCTGTAGGAGGGGTTTTACTGTATCATGATTTACATGTCTTTCGCAACAGTTGTGATCTTGCAACCCTGTAAGTTTAAAGACAAGAAATAAAAAATTCTCGTACCTTGCCGGAAACTGTTTAGGAAACATAAAGGAGAAAATAAGAAAGAGGGAGGGAGAGAAATTTTTTGAAGAGAAAATAATGACTATTATTTCACCTAATTCTCTTGTTCTAAAGAATATTAGTCTTTTTCCTTGTTGTCCCTCAACATAAATTTTTAATTGAAAGATATTATGTGACTGGTTTACTTAGCTGATATATTTGACATTTAAATAACCTTAATTTGCCCTTAAATAGGGAGAGACAGAAACATTTTGCATAGGAGAGACAGAGATGTTTTTGTTATGAAGCTTAGTAATTGTGAAAAAAGAAATCTCAACAACTTTACACTTAGCATTAAGTTACTGCCCCTAAGCCAGGGCTAAGGCAGAACTACATGCAGTATACGCGACAGCCCGTTTATCACATTTAGGGACTTCAGTTTCGTTCTTATTAGCACTCATCAGTCTGGATTAGTGAATAACCCAGCCGGAGGCAGGTGTCATCTCATTGAAACTGAGAGTACCTACAAACTGGTACATTAAGTAAATTCATCTCACCAGTGAGTGTCCACTGCATGATCTGGTTTGACTTGTGAAATACCCAAGGTTTTCCTTCAATTCACGAGTCCAAACGCACCAAGCTGCGGACACTGGCTGGTGAGATGAACTTACTTTATCTACCAGTTTGTAAGCACTCTCAGTTTCAAGGAGATAACATCTGCCTTAGGCTAGGTTATTCACTAATCCAGACTGATGAGTGCTAATAAAAACGGAAACTCTGGCTGTGATAACCAGGCTGTCTGGTATATTGCATGTAACTTTGCACTTGTTTCAAATTGTACGGAGAACAGCTCTAACCAATTACACATCATAATTGATTCTTATTTGAGAGCTTGAAGATACATTTACATTGACTTAAAAATAACTTATCAGAATATTTCGTCAGTTGAAGAGATAGGTGCTCAATCCTTGTAACAGCTGCAACTTGGCCATTGATACCCACAACAGACTCATGCAATTAATCAGTTGATAGAAATTGAGGTTAGAAATTAAATCTCATGCTTTTGGCAAGTTTTGGCTTTCCCCGTAGAAATTATTAATTCCTTTTGCTACATTTTAAGTTCGAAAATGCATGTATTATATCTTCAGACAATCGATTTCATTTCAGAGTTTTTATAAATTAAAACATTCTGTTACTTTTTAGAATTCATACCTAAAAGTAATAATTGTTCTAGAAGTAACCACTGTCTAAAAAGAACAAAAACACTAAAAAGCGCCATTTTAAAAAAAGCTTTGTTTTTCTTTTATTTTCAATACTTTAAGCTTTCCTTTTTCATTTTAAATCACCAATATTACCCACATTTGACTTTTATATGCTGAGTTCTTTGTAATTTCCAGTTGCTTTTGTGTTTCTTTGATGCCATGTGTCATGCATAATTTTAGCATTTTGCTGTAATTGTGCAGCAGTCTTTTAGCATCTGCTTTCGGTTTACAGTGCTTCTTATCCTTTCCTCAATAGCACACAATACAAAGCATACTGAGCAAAATCACAATTATGTTTTCTTGAATAAATATAGAAATGAGAAATATGAGGAAAAAAAATACTGGGGAAAAAAGTGTTGGATATTTTTTTTTTCTTTTCAATTGCTATTTTTTGTGGGGAGAGGATATTCTAAGGTCTCTTTGCTGGTTGATAGTTTAGCACAGGCTGAAATTCGTCATTGGCAGATTATGGTTACGAAATATGTTAGTTTTATGCTTGCAAAAATGACTTCACTACAAAATCGGCTTTGGACAAAATCAGTTTTGGGCAAAATAAATGCGGATTTCTAATGTTGGTGAAATTTGATGCTCCTCTGTTAATATTACAGTAGACCTTCATTTTACACAGGAGTAACGTTCAGTAAAAATGCCACGGAAATCGAAACGGCATAAATTGAGACCTAATACTAGTGTTAAAATAGAGGTTTCGTTCCGTAGATCACAAAATACTTCATTCTAGTGATGACTAATTGTATAATAAGTTTAATGTTCACTTATATCGAGGTTTATGCACAACTTGCATAAAGAAAACAAATTAATTTCGTGTCCTGTTTATAAAGAGGAGCTGGTTATGATAGTCTTTTGGCAGTCATTAAGAATTTTTCTCTAATTCTTTGCGGAGCATTAACGCATCCATGATCACTTGCATCATTTCCATGATAGAATCTTCCCTCACTAACAAATCAGAAAGATCACTTCCATTGTCTAGGAATGACACAAAATTTTCAATGTGAATGTTTTTGGTTGTGCGTGACCAATGTCGGTATCCTCATTGGTTTTGGCAACCTTTGTCACTCCTAAAAGCTCTTCTTCCAGTGAGTTCTGAACTGTGTGAGTTAAATAACTTTACTTCTGAAAAGAGCTCTAGAACCAATTGCATAAAATGTCTCCAGTGGCTCAAGCTCGATTATTAGCACGCTAAAATGCAGTTTATTATGTGTAATCTGCAATCTTTAGGAGTTTGGATTTTGAAAGTGGGGGAAACGTTATCTGTTTGCAATGCCGCGCATCAGCGTAAAACCGAAACTCATCCGTGTGAAACAAAATAAAGGTGTCAAATCTTAAACCGCGTATAATCGAAACCGCTTAAAACGAGGGTCTACTGTATTTTATAAATTTGTAAAAAGATTTATACAATGCCAAAATCTTAATAACACAAAACCTGGTACCAAAGTTTATGTTATTATGGTCTTTTTCAATATGTATGTTATTGTGTATTTCAAGAACTTTCCTGCTTTACATCCACAGCCCACCCCGGGATCAGGACCCCAGGTTAAAAAACCTTGGTGTTGAAGAATATAATCATATCATACTACAGAATTTGACCTTTTGCCTTGAATATTTATTGATTTAATTTGTTTTTAATGTTCATTCCATTAATTTTACTCATCAATGAATTGAACAATTGTTGAATTTATTAACTTTCCATTGTTTCCCAATGCTATTACCAATAGTTATTTGAGCTCAAATGCATAGTTACGCCATACATGACATGGCAATACAACTGATTAACTTTTGTATTCAGAGTTATTATAATTTTTTTGTCATCTAATATCTCTTACTAATATTCAAATACTTTACCTTTGCTTAGAATATACTTACTTTTTAAAACGATTTTATTTCAAAGAAGGTTTTGTAAGTATGTTTTATCATGTGCAGCCATGCCCGTTTACAGCAAAGCCTTATACAGTGAATTCATGGCTATAACATATTGACTTCAATTGCCCTTCATGTTTTACTCTGTATTATTTAACTTGTTACAACAAAATTACGTCTAAAGAGATTTTATTGGTTCCTTGTACTTCACTATAAACGAGCACAACTGTATTATATCCTTTGTTTTATGAATATTATTTATCATTTGTTTGTTTTGTTTCATAAAAACAAGAAATAAATCTGCAAATGTTAAAAAATTATTGCATATTTTAAAAGTAGTTATTTTACTTCATTAAATTAAATATTTCCTTTACAGGATAATAGTTTTGAAAAATTTTCTGAAGACCTGAAATTTTATAGTGTGAAGGATATGTTATCCCAAAGGTAATATATTTTACTTTCTTGATAGTAATTTGTCTTAATTTGCAAGCTCATTGAACTAATTTTCTAAAATCATTTGTTATTAGAATGTTACCAAATGATGCCTTTCTGAGAGCAGTTCTGACAGATAAATTTGCTGTTCAAGAATGTTATACTTCATCAAATAGTATGTAGAATGTTATATTTGACTTAAACGCTAAGGGTTGAATAGCCTGGAACAAATTTTTTACTTCCTTTTACAAAAAAGGAAGTATTGTATTCGCAAAAAAAAATTGCACCCAAAAATCGGCCTTAATTTCCATTTTGCTCACCCCCAAATGAGTGTTGAGTTTTTTTTCAACCCGACCACACGTGGATATGTGCCTAGGAACGTACAGGCACCCGAAATATCCATTTTAACGATCCCAGAGTTAATTACAACGAGTTTTTTCGTGACATCTGTATGTACGTATGTATGTGCGTATGTATGTTGCATAACTCAAGAACGGTACCCCCTAGAAAGTTGAAATATGGTACGCAGACTCCTAGTGGGGTCTAGTTGTGCACCTCCTCTTTTGGTTGCATTCATATGCTCCCAAGGGGTCTTTTGCCCCTTTTTGGGGGGAAATCATTGTTAATTTCGATGTAAACTCAAGTGGTGTTATTATTTGGCGGACACTTGGCGATATATCGGCAGTTTTTTGGTCGCCAAGTTTTGTCGCCAACTTGGCGACAAATTTGGCGGAGTTTTTTTTTTTTTAATTTGGTTTCAATTTGGCCATTGTTTGTGATATTTAGAGAGTAAACAATTGAATCACATTAAAACTGCCAATAATGAGAAAATGACATTAAATTGGAGTAAAAGGAAGTATGTGATGCACACATCACCTCGTTTAAGGGTACAGTAGAGCCTTTGAAATCCGAGTCTCAAAAGTCCGAGGTTCCGTAAAATTCAAGTAATTTTTTAGTAGTCAAAAAGTTATTTTCATCAATCCGAAAACTGATTCACTTTTGCTATTGTAAAAATCTCTTAACTATACATAGTATAGTGACAGGAAGCTATTGCATGTCAGTACCAACAACTCGCCAAGTGGCGCAACAAAATATTCATTGACTACTTGATATGGATTAAGGAATAACTTGATGCAAAAAATGACATAAAATTAACATTGTTTTGCCACAAAGGATTGATAAAAGCGCTTTTGGGATATCTAATTGCAATAAAAACGAGCTGTGCATCACATGACTTCCTTTTACTCCAATTTAATGTATTTTCCCCATTATTGGCACTTTTGCTGTGATTCAATAGTTAACTGTCTAAATATCACCTACAGTGACCAAATTAAAACCAGATGAAGAAAAAAAAGAAAAAAATAACGTCAAGTTTGTTGCCAAGTTGGCGACAAAGCTTGGCGACCAAAATACTGGCAGTATATCACCAAGTATCATCCAAATTATAACACCACTTGAGTTTACATCGAAATTAACAATGATTCCCCCCCAAAAGGGGCAAAAGACATCTTTAGAAACACCCGAATGTAACCAAAAGGGGAGGTGCACAACTAGACCCTACTAGGAGTCTACATTCCAAATTTCAACTTTCTAGGACTTGCCGTTCTTGAGTTATGCGACATACATACGTACATACAGATATCACGAGAAAACAAGTTGTAGTTAACTTGGGAATCGTCAAAATGGATATTTCACATTTCTGTACGTTCTTAGGCACTTATCCACGTGTGGTCCAGTGGAAAAAAATTTTCAGCATTCACTCGAGGGTGAGCAAAATGGAAATTAAGATCGATTTTTGAGTGAAAGTTTTTTTGCAAATACAGTACTTCCTTTTTTGTAAAAGGAAGTAAAAATCATGTGCACAGCCTGGACAGCCTGGTTTCCTTTTTCAAAAAAGGCAGTTTTATATATTTTTTTAAAATACAAAATTCATAAAAAAAAGAAATTAAAAAAAAAAGAAAGGAAAAGGCCGATTCTACATTTAAAAAGTGATCAGATTTTTATTTCTGTTTTTTCCTTACCTTTCATTAAATGATTTTTTTTTACCACTCAAAGTTTTGCTAATGAATTACTAAGTAGTTTCATCTATTGACAAAAACAAGTTTATTATAGATAGACAGAAATATATGAGAGAAAATACTGTATATAAAGAGTTGTTAGTTAGGTGCAAATATATTAGTTTATTAAACTGTGTATGGAATATTTTGATGCGACAGATGTGCTTTTTGTAAAAAATGTGTGACTAGTTGCAATTTTTTTTTTTTTTTTTTTCATATTTTAGCAGGCACATTTTATGGGCATGACCAGAAGACGCTGTCTTGCTGCTTGGTGGTGAAAGATGTAATTTATCCAGATTATATGCACGTCTATGTAACACTTAATTTTTCAACATGGGCTGGTTTCTTGCCCAACATGGAGCTGGAGCTGTATGGATTCAATTGCTTTTGTTCTAAGAAAGGATTCTTGTATCTAAAGCCAGCTTCTTTGTTTAATATAAAAGTTTCTGGCTTTGAAAATAATTACTACCTAGATAAGCAGTAAGTTATTTTTATTTTATTGTTTCACATCTAAATTTTAAGTTTGAATACCTATAAAAAGATCTGATTACTTGTCTGATAAAAATATTTGTGTTTCGGATTTCAGACGTATTATCTTTCATTTTTTTAATCTTTGTTGCACATTGTTTCTGTTTGTTTTATATTGTTATGTTTTCCATTAAATATCACAATGTGAATATTCATATGAGACATTCAGAGCTAAAGTGATCAAGTCTATTTTACCTTCACCCACTTTAGCTCTGAACATCTGAATTCTGGACCTAACTTTTCGCTGCCAAAATTTATTAAGTTCAGAGCATCAAATCAAGATGTATTTTAGGTACTTTTTTTCTTGATGATGTACGTGTTTACGTATATATATCCCTTGTGTTTAGGTCACCAAAAACCTATTTTTCCGCCCCCAAAACTATTTTAATCATTTTTTTTTGTTACATGCATGTGTGTGTTCAGGGCCGCCACTACCATCAATGGGGTCCGATACCAATTTTAATTCCGGACCCCCATGACCCTCCCCCCCCCAACATTGCATATATTTATACCATTGCTTCATTTCCTCTTACTCGCACACTTCAAAATGAATAGTTTAAAATTGCATTCACATGTCATGTTGCATTGTCGAGTTGTTTCTGAATTTTTAAGTTTTCATGTAGATTTAAAAACTTTAATTTGAAGTTTGCGTAAAAATATATTTTCAAATACAGTTGTAAATATTGGACAATTTGTCATGTCTGAGATAAGTGAGGTAACATGATATAGTATGAATTTTTAGTAATACGAAGTCGGAAGGACCAAGGAAAAAAGTTCCAAGTTTGAAATAAAAAGTTCGCTGTATGTAAAAAATAAAGCAGAACAGTGGTACCGGCATGTGTAATATAAGTCAAAATTAAATGTTGAAATTATTACAACTCATACATATTACACTTGACTTCGATAGTCAACCACCAAGAGGAATTTTTGAGTTTAGTTTAGGGTGAATAATAATTAATATTCAAGAATAACAAAAACATCATATAATCTCTCCGAGTATCAGTTTTTCAATTTATATTTAAATTAATTTCCATATGTTTCCATTGCTTTAATACCCAATGAATACAGGTATACCTGTCTGGATTACAAAATGGGCATTTAGTTCTTTTTTTGTCTAACATTCACTAGCATATTTTCACCCTAAGTACTTTCTTTGACGCAAACTTGTGTGTGACTGAGTTAAAATCCACTCGTGCTGCAAGTTGATTCTCAGTGCCAAGAATATAGCTAGAGAGTTTAGTCTGTTTTGTCTAGTTCTTTAGCTGGTCCACGTTTTAATTTGATTTTCTACTTTACTAAATGCCCTTTTGGCTTGGGGCGATCGATAATCAAGAGGGGAGAGCGCAGAATATGCGAATGGACACAAGTGCAACAACTCAACAAACTTAAGTGCTAAGGGAGAACTTCACTAAACATTGAAGATTGACGAATGAATTTTTCTAAAGTGTGTAATCTTATATCCAAATAGATTATTTAAGTCTGTTGCATACTTTGTTGACAGAAAATCAGACATATTTTGCACTTCTTCATCATCTAAAGACATATATCTGAAAATTGACTTGAACAGGGAACAAATTCCCTTCTTTTCTTCAAAACGTGCAATGATATCACTAATAATAAAGTCCAAAACAGTAACATTTATTTCTATTCAAAATTTATGTTTACCGGGTATGAGTTCAGTACTTTGATGTATTGCTTCTTTTTTGACTTCTGCTCCTTCATTAAAAATGTTTTTCTCCTCGCTTTTTAAAAATTTTTTAATTTGAAAGTTTGTTCTTTCAATCCATTTACTGACCTACTAAGACCTTCTTCCCCTGCCAAACAACTTGGCTCAGCTCTATTGGGAGGCTTGACGTCGAATGGCCACAAAGCCACGGACAGCCATTGTTAAATAAACTACACTAAACTAAAATCTAAGTCCATTACTTCAGAAACTAATTTTGTTTCTTGAGAATTGCAGGCCAACCATCCCTAACTTTTGAAGATCTTTATGGATATAATTTAGAAGATTAAGTTCCACATCCAGGGAAATTCCACGTATTTGAATGATTATACTTTACATTCGTCGATACATAACCAAAAGGCTGGCATAAGCATGCTCTCAATAGAATTGAAATACTTTTTTATGCATGTGGTTCAAGGAATGACTTCTTGGTTAATTTTAAAGCAAGTTATTCACACATGCATCAAGTGCTTTCAATAGTCCCTTGACTGGAAGGAAATGGGTCAAATTATTGGAAAAACAGTTTCATGACCTTACGGGTACCCCAAAGCTCCGGGCCTTGGTACTATAGTTTCGGTATCCCCACCCAAACGGCGGTCCTGCGTGTGTTTATGTATGCATCTTGCATAGCTCAAATGTTTGTATTCTTTTTTTTTTGTGCTCACCTCATTTTTTTTGCTGAAAATTGAATATTTTCCTACATTGTCATGCACTATAAAAATAACAATGTGCCTTGTTTTTCTGAAGTTATACAAGAAAAATAAATGTATAAATAAATAAGAAACAAAAATAAATAATTTGATAGATTAACTAGTATAGTAAAATAAAACAAAAAATAAATAAATAAACATATAAGTAGGATGAAAAAAAAATCAATATATTTTTCCTCTTTTTCATCTAGTTCCTCAGCTGTTGGAGAAAAATATTTTTCGGTTGAAAATGTTGTGTTTTCTCTACCACCTATTGAAGATGCTTCAATTGGTAATAGTTTCAGACTTTTTTGTTTTGTAACAAAAATTGAATCTGCCGAAGTGTACTTATTGTGCAACAACTGTCACCAGAATTCTCTAGAAGGATGCTTTTGTTCAAGTGTCTATAATGTTAACATAAGAGTCAGGTAAACCTTTCTCTTTAATGATAATCATTATTTTTGCTATTACTACTATCCTTAATTTCTGTATGAAGACATGAGTTGAAAATTTTTGAGTAGAGAAAGCTTTTTTAAGGGGCTGTCTTTAGAGTAGGAATTAGTAAATGGAGGGAGCAAGTCGAATCATTGGTTTAGCGAAAGCTGAGGCAAAGACCCCAAGTTACGTGAATCAACAACAAGAAATGGTTGACAGGTTTTACGTGAGACTAGCAAAAGAAACCTAATTTCTTCCAAATTAATCCATTTTCCAATTAAATCCATTTTCCTTGAGGAACAAAAGTCTTCACTCCCTCCATTTTATCTCTTCTCAATGGGATTGTCTATAAATGATGTCAAACTTAGTTTTCATCCGATTTTCATTAGCATATTGTTTTTCATTAGCATATTGTTATGGTTTAACATGTGTTACTCCTCTCTAACCCTTGCCACAATTTCACAAACCCTCTCTGAAGGCTAAACATCCTTTGTGGACGACCCCTTAAGGTAAAATGAATTGTTAACTTGTATTCTAATGGGTTAAAATTTTATCTACCCAATTTTATTAAAATAATCTCTGGAAAGGGAGCATTTCTGTCATGTATATCTTTTATATTTAGATTTATTTGGATCCTTTTATCTTTTGTTAAGATATTTAAATTCTCAACACTTTGACTTAAAAGCATTATGCTGTAAGAATTTTTTTCTATGATAAAGTACAAATTTTGAAGATCCTAGTTATTTCACTAAGCAGGGCATATCATACTATATATTACTTCTACAATTTCTGATTTTTTAAAAATCACTAATTATCCTGAAAATGTTCTGACATGTCATTTTATTGTGTAGTTAGGATTCTTTCTTCTTCAATAATCCAATAATTCAACCGGCTGGTGGCGTGATGGTTAGACGTTGACCTTCTACTCCTGTGGACCCAGGTTCTGAGCTGCCTGAAGTGGCCAGTTGGTGGATTTTCGAGATGCAGAAAATCATCAACGCACATGTTGATTATGTGGCATGTAAAAGATCCCTTGGGTATTCGTTTGGCTTTGAATTCCCTAGGCAAAATTAAATTCCTAGTGCAATTTCACATCAAGTAAGACCCCAGGTTCCTCCATCTGGTGGAAAATGGGCGTCAAAAAAACTACTGTGTTTCAGCGCCTTAATGGTGACACACAGAAGACGGATGCATTTTAGGGGAGTGCACTAGGTCTGGTTATGGCCCAGACGTCTCTTCAGGCGGATCTCTTCTACCGCCCCATTGCAAAACTAGTATGTTGTGGCCATCACGAAACTTTCTTCTATATTTTTCTTTTTTTTTCTGATCCCTCCCCATGCTTGACGAGGAAGCAATATTCCCAACAAAAACAAAATTACACATGCAAAAACTGAAAGTTATTTTAAAAGCCTTGCTTGAATTAATTACAAATATTTTATTTGTTAACAAACATAAGATGGCAACAGTTAAAAATTTTAAATCATTGAGATAATATTTCCGATCATTTCCATACAATTAAAATCACGAGAAATACGCAGACGACAATCTATTACGATTTATCTTTCTTATTGTTGCATTAATAAAACTATTTTTATTCGCAAAAAAAAAAAAAAAAAAATCAACATCTTGGAGCGATTGGTGTCAAAATTGAACCAAAGCCTGTTTACATATGGATTAACATATATTCCAAATTTCAACCAGAACGTAGCATTACTTCTTGAGATAGGGCACTCACAATGGAAAAAAAGAACGGGCGATTGCGCTACCCCCCTTTTTAGCTGTTGACACCAAAATAAAATCAGCTTTTATACCCTTTAAGGGCTACTTGCCGATAAATTTTTCTTTCATTCCATTCATTATTTCTTGAGATACAGCAGTCACAATTGACGACAAAAAACGTTCTATAGCGCAACCCCCGTTTGAGTTATTGACACCAAAATTGAATCAGCACCTGTTCCTGTTACTGGCAACATATGGACCAAATTTTGTTTGATTCCGCCAGTTACTTCCTGAGGAACAGCAATCACGCGTAACTCAAAAAACGTCCCATTGCTCCACCCCCCTTGGAGGAATTCGCGCCAAAAACCAATGGGCACAAGTTCACATAGCGGCACATATGTGTACCAAATTTCGTTCGATTTCATGCGGTAGTTTTTGCTGTAGAGCGGCCACAAAAAACTGGTCACACACAGACGTGACACACACACATACACACACACACACATACACACACACACACATACACACAGACAGACAGACATTTTCCAAAAATAGTCGAAATGGACTCAGCACACCTCAAAACGTTCGAATCCGTCAAAATTCGAAATTCGAAAATTTGCACGAATCCAATACTTTCTTCTATATATCAGATATAGAAGAAAGTAAAAAAAAGCATTTAACTTATACCAAAGTTTGTTATCTCACGGTTTTGTGCAGTGTCAAGTTTCATCTTATCCTTTGTCATTGTCAGTCATCTTTTATTTTTATGAGAACCAGAAGTTAAAATTTAGGGCCGGCTCTTCTTTAGCAGAGTGGCTGACTCTTGACGACAGAATATACCTTCTTGTTCCCATTTACCCTCTGAGTGTGTTGCCTCATTTGACAGTGCTGCTTCATTCATACTGCTGCGTGCAGCATACTCCAGCATATCAAGACATTCCTTTCGTTTAATTTTCAACAAAGCTGGAATTAAATAGTTTTACTGCTAGATATTGCCATTTTCTGAAGCATTCTGGACAACACTGTTTTTCAGGAACATAAGTATCATTATACAGGGTGTTCTGTTTTAACCTGTAAGACCTTTATTTTCGCAACCGTTAGTCCTAGATGTTTACTTCAGTTTGCAAAAATGTTCAAAATCAAATGCAGAGTTAAGATATTGAAAGTTTGTAGTAAAAATAAATATGAGTAAAAAATACAATATTTAACTTTTTATACAGGACGTAGGTCACCTAACTTATGTTTAGAGAAATAATTTCCATTGAAAAATAATTCCAACACAAAACGTTTGGAATTACTACGACCAATATTCACTGAGATACGAAATGCAGCGTTTTGTGACTTATACCACTTTTCATTCGCCGTAAGGAACGCCTTTTGGGGGAAAATATAGCAGTTAGCATGTGTTTATAAAATTATAGGTGTGCATAGATTATGGTTTTTCAAATTGTTTGAGGTTTTGTCATGTATTTTTGCTTTCATGACATACATTTGCATTTATTTTTAAATAGCAATAAAAAATATAAATACCTTGTTTTTCTTACTTTGACGACCTGTCATTCTTCTGAAAGGGCGATAAGTTCTAATCTCATCTTTTGTATGGTCCCTTAAAACTTTGAAATGGAAAATCTCCCTGAGTTTTAGTTGCACAAATGTCTAGTTTTTTGTGTCAGAAATAGTATTTAATGAAGATTATTTCTCTAAATATTAGTTAGGGGACCATATAAAAAGTTATTGTATTTTTTGACTCATTTTCATTTTTGCTTCAAACTTTTAATATCTAAACTCTGCATCTGATTTTGAACATTTTTGCAATTGGAAGTGTACATCTAGGACTAACGGTTGCAAAAATAAAGGTCATGCAGGTTAAAACGGAACACCCTGTATAAGTTTTGCATGATAACTGTGTTATATAAATGAAGCACTTATTGCTATTTCAGTGCTTACATTGATGATGGTTCTAAACAAACGCTTGCTGAATTTCAAGGTGAAGCAGCTAAAAAGCTTTTGGAGTTACAACAAGATCATTGGGAAGCTTTAGCTTCCTGCGTGAAAGAAAAATGTCTTCCTCTGGAATATGATTGCGTAAGACTTAATTTTTAACTCAAATGATATTATGATTTAAATTTCTTCTATTTAGTTTTGTTTGAGTACTAAAAAATGAAAAGTGTATAGCTGTATTGTCAGGCCGAGGAGTCAGTCACCTTTCTCACCTTTAGTCACCTTTTGAAAATTTGGTTACTTTTAGTCACCTTTTGCAACTTTTGTCACCTTTCTCACGTATCTTGAAATGTGTCGTAGGATTTTTTTTTAATAATTAAATCCTTGAAAAGTATGTGAATGATAGCTTTAACAGTGAAAGTAATTAAAAAAGTAGCATTAAATATTCCCCCCCCCCCCCCCCCCCGCCCATCTTGTTGTTGTTTAAGAAAAATAGCTATGCTGCCGGGAAATCAGGGAGTTTTTTTTATTGCCTGCAATTGCACCCTATGAGCAGAACCAGTCTTTCTATCCCCCTTCGACCGTCAGAGGCATTTTCTGCAAGTCTCGTCTAAGCGCCATTTTTTTCCGATCGTGTTTCTGGCCATAGAGCGTTGTTCGACTAAAGTTCAGCTGCGCAATTCCTTTCTGCACACTTTGTTGAGTAAGCGATCATCGAATGCAAGTTGTCTTCTGTGTTTATCAAGTAACATTATCTGGAGTCTATGAATCTCACGGAATTCGATTTGAAAAAGGGGTGATGGGTTAAGGAGGCGTGCCTTGATGTTTTCTTTGAGTGCGAAATAGTGAAAAGTTTTGACTTGCGTTTATAGTTTCACTTTGTGTTTGCACAGAAATGGTTAGTTTGGGTTCCATTTTTGCTGCGCAAATGCGAAGTGAACTTGGTCTGTGTAAACATTTCTAAACATTTCCTTTTTTTGGTGCGTCTCAGAGAATCTCCGAAAGTCTTTTTTTATTAGGTTTCAACCCTTATTATTGCTAGTTTCAGTAAAAATAAAGCTTTTAGAAACAGATGCTTTCCAAAAGCTTTATTTTATGTAATGGCGAGATTGATTTTATTAAATCAGGGTCATTCCATGTCAATTCAACCAAAAAAATGGCATTTTGACACCCACCGACACAGATTTTGATAAAACTTGGTGAGTTTGATCCTTTAATGTAGAAAAGTATCCACCTCAATTTTTTCTTCTCAATCTGGTTTAATTTTCATTTAACAGCCAGTCGGAATTTTGAATATTTAGTATTTTCCAAACTATGATGAATCTGCTCGTTGATTAAAAATAATTTATATTTCATTTATTTTTCAGCCAATTTGTATGAATGTAATATTAATGAAAGTATGAGGATTTCAGAAAAAAATATAAACAAATTCTAAGTAATACTTTAAAAGTAAAAAAAAAAATATTTTCATAATTTTTGCAAAAAGCATTGAAGCATTTTTAATAACTTGATTTAAACTACATTTTTTACCTCCCATGGACATGTCATGGAATATTTTCAGAGCTTGCTAAAAAAATAAAAAATAAATAAAAACAAGAAAGAAAATAAAATATGAACATTTTCAGGGATATGAAATGATATTTTCAGTTTCATGCAATTATCATTTTGTTAAAGTCTGATTTTTCAAATTGGTCATCTCAGTTATTCTCTATTGTCAAGACTTTCTATTTAATATTTATGCTTTGTATTTACTAAGAAAAAAGAAAGAATGCTGATAATTTTTCAACAAGCTTAAAAAAAAGAGATAAAAACAATACTAAAAATGTGATTGAATAATATAAATTATATGTTCAATAAATGCGTCATCTTGCTCTTTACTTCACAATTTCAAGCTTTATTATGTTGATTAAATATATTGACAGGGTACAGTCACTGAAAGTTTTTGAAAATGTCTTAAAATTTTTATTTTACTACTTCTAGCCCTATAATATTCATTTTTAAAATTGTAAAGAAATCTTTACAAAAAGTATAGACTATTTGGGTAAAAGTCAGTAAAAAGGGATAATCCTTTTCTGTTTTTTGAGTTCTTAACAAATTGCTTTTTGTTACCTTTTAGTTACTTTTTTGTCACCTTTTAGTCACCTTTGTTTTCAAATTTGTCACCTTTCTCACTTTTTTCAAAGGTCATCAGCAGTCCTCGGCCTGTATTGTTTTTCCTTCCTTAACAACTACTTAGATCTGAATCTTATTGGCATGTACAGGTTTGATCGTATAGTTACTTAAAATAAGTGCTTGCTGATTTTCTAGACTTGCTAGCAACTAAGGATGGTTCGAAATTCACCCTTAGAACAAAATTTCAGATTGGTTAAATGAAATATATTCAATAGCGTGTGGTAGTCTGGAAATTATGCTTTAAATTTATGTGGATACTCCTTGTAAATAAAAACTTGGAGTTTATTTATGCAATGTGGCACCTTAGAAAATCTTTGAATATTAGGTAATATTATTTGGTTCTTAAAAAGACGATGTGCAATCAATAATACTTACAGATATCCTCTAATTGGAAGGCTTCGAGTATGAAATCACCACTACTTATAATCAGCCAAAGTAGTCAATAACTTGAAAGAGTATTTACACCCTATTTCATCCTTTCTCTCTCAATTATAATCTTTGTTGGTAGCCATAAGTGTCTTCCTTTCTTGATCTGTTGTTCATTTTTTCTGGGAATACATTTCTCCTGCCACAATTCTGACATTTTTACTCCCTTTGTGGTCTAAAAGGCAATGCTGCAAGTTTGTTCCACACAGGTAGGGCTGGTGCTGGCACTTTTTCCAAATTTTTCAGCCTGAAGGTATCTCTTAGTGCCTGGTCAGATAATTTTGACGGTGAAGTTTTTGCAATTTATATGTCCCTTAGGGCTGTCACTGAGCTCTCTTGCCAAAAAATTGTTATTTTTGTTGACTCCCAAGCTGCAATACAGTCAATCACAGACTATAACCTTTTCCCAATAGAGACTGAGTTTGAATGTAAACTCATTATTAGTTCACTTCTTGAGACCGGTAAAGACGTTGTGCTCCAATGGATACCAAGCAACTGCGGCATCCATGGCAACGAGCAAGCTGACTTGTTGGCTAAACAGTCTTCAATATTAAATCCACCTTGCCTCCCGATCCCTCTTCGAAACGCCCAGCGACATCTTGGTAGCAATATTAAGCTCAAAAGAATTTCATCTCTTCATTGCATTGCCAGCGGAAAATCTTGGGCGTGTCTTCTTGAAGACAACTTTCCCTTCTCCCTAGAGTTGAAGGGGTTACATCTTTTTGTCTTATTACTGGTCACGACTACTTACAAGCCCATCTTTTTAAAATTGGACTGGCCAGTTCCCCCGCTGTGCCCACTATGTGAAGGGACTAAGCAAATGACAGGGGAGCATCTTTTTGATTGCCCCGTTCTTCTCGACGTGCTGTAGGATGTCCTCTTCAAGGAGCTTTCTGGCTCTGCTACTGCATCTCTGTTGTATTGGACTGCAAGGCGCCTTATGTCCGAGAGGACATTGGTAGGTGTAAATTAAAAAAAAAAAAAAAGAAAGTTTGTTCCGCTGCTTTTGCAACTAAACAGTGTTAAGGAATGCTCTAACATCAAAGCTGACTCAGAAATTTTTTTTTGACTTCCTCCTGCTACTAAAATTTCTTGTATATTCCTGACTGAAAGTAACCAAGTAAGCTGTTTCACACCAAGTCAATGTTCTGTACTTAATTCAGGGATGTCTAACCCCTCTTAAGAGCAAGGGCACGGGTGCATTCCCTAAATATCCCAAAGACCCCTCAAAAGCAAGAGCCCTCCCAAAAAAGTGAAAAATACCCTTCAAAACACCCCATCCCTGCTAAAAATTTCAATGGTGCAGTGTGTGCCATGACCCCCCCTCCCCTTTTCCAGGTTTGCACCCGTGCCTGAATAAAACTCAGGGTTGCCAACTGCTCCGCAAAAATGACGAAACAGCGCGGCTCCGCAAAAAAGTTCTTTTGCCGCGCATTTCCCAGCCGAAAGTTTTCAAGCTTAAATTTTGCTATTTTACCATAACAAACATGTAAATATGGGAAATTTAAGATGCTTTTACTCAAAGATTGAAATAGTGTTTAAAGCTATTTTATTGATTTAAGTATAGTTATTTTTAAACTCATGCTTAAAATGATTTATTAAAACTATAAAATAATTTTGTATCAGTGGTTTCAGTTATTTCTATTGATTTTTATACAAAGTACCTAATTGCTTCACAAAATTTTAAATTGCTCCTCAAAATCACCACAGATGCTCCTCAAATTGTTTCTCCAAGGTTGGCAACCCTGCAAATCTTTGCTTCAAGCATTGGAAAATTGATTCTGGTACAGTCAAGCTCGCCATTATAACGAACCCTGATTTAAAGAGAACCCGGATTTTGCGAGGAAATCCGAAATGTTTGGTTGGTACAATGTTAAGTCTATGGGAGCATAACTCGCTTTTAATGAGCAAACACGGCTTAAAGCAAGCAATATTTTTGTGTTTCATAAACATTTTATTAATATGATTTCTAGCTCAGCTTATCCTTTCTCAGAAAAATTCCTTTGACTGTCTGAAGTCTACCAAAAATTCGTGAGTAGTCATAAATCTTGAGAAAAAATGATGACAGTCTTTTTACTTCCTTTTACAAAAAAGGAAGTTTTGTATTCGCAAAAAAATTTTCACTCAAAGATCGACCTTAATTTATATTTTGCTCGCCCCCAAATAAATGTTGAGTTTTTTTTTCAACTCGACCACATGCGGAAAAGTGCCTAAGAATGTATAGACACGCGAAATATCCATTTTGACGATTCCCGAGTTAATTATAACGCGTTTTTTCGTGACCTCTGTATGTACGTATGTATGTATGTGCACATGTATGTCGCATAACTCAGGAACGGTATGTTCTAGAAAGTTGAAATTTGGAACATGGACTCCTAGTTTGGTCTAGTTGTGCACCTCCCTTTTTGGTTGCATTGGGGTGTTTTTAAAGGGGTCTTTTGCCCCTTTTTGGGGGGAAATCATTGTTAATTTCAATGTAAACTCCATTGTTATAATTTGGCAGATACTTGATGACATGTCCCCAGTCTTTTGGTCGCCAAGTTTTGTCGCCACTTGACGACAAATTTAGCGATTTTTCTTTTCAAAAATCTGATTTCCATTTGGCCACTGTTAGTGATATTTAGAGAGTAAACCATTGAATCACATTAAAATTGCCAGTAATGGGGAAATGACCTTAAATTGGAGTAAAAGGAAGTCATGTGATGCACACATCAGCTCGTTTTTTTACTTTGTGGAGTAGAGAAGCATTTAAAGATTACATACTTGTTGAAGCCAACATGTTGTCACTTCCAAAATATGCTTCCGAGGATAATGCAGATCAAATTCAAGGTAATTCACATGAAAAAAATAATGAAAACTACGACGATAATAACAAATATGAAGATATAGTAATGGCTTTTGTTGTGCCGAAAAACTTCAATCTTTGTCTGAAGTCAAGGGTGCAAATGTCGATTTTTTTTTTGGATGCACAAGAAAGATGCTATCAGACAGTGAGGCAGTTCAAAGCAATTTAACCAGAAATAATAATTATCATAATAAGCAAGTGTGTATGAATTTTGTTAATTTTTCACAAACTCGTTTTTTACGAGCACTCTGTTAAAACGAGCGAATATCGCGGTCCACTCTCGCTATAAGCAAGTTTGACTGTATATGAAAAGCATTTGTCGTCAATGACCAAGTAAAAACGATTCAAAATGAAAGAAAGTGTGGAGAATTTATGTTTTTAAAGTATGTTGTGTAACAACAAAACATTTTAGACTTCTCTTAATATTTGCGTGTTTTTATTTTTCTTTCTGCTATTGATGATTAATTTATATGTTTTAATTTCATGTGTTTTTTAACTATTTATATAGAAAATGGTAGATGAGGAATTGAGCTATTATCCCTTGTTGAATCAAGTATTCTCTGCATATTGCTCCTGTCAATTTCTTTGTAGGCAAATACTTCTGGATTGTAAAATTTTAAATAAAGGTAAAAATGCATTTTCTAAAATTTACTTTTTCATAAGCTAATCATTTTTGAGTATTTAGTGAATGTTAGGCATTTATTTTTTTGTTTCTTATTTGGAAATTTTAGTATTTTCTGTGCATTGTATGGAGTGAGGAGGACGAGAGAAATAGAAATTTTTGTGGTGACCGTTTTTTAAGTGTCCCTTTCACAGTATATTTAACTTTAAAAGTGATTTTCAGGCACTTTTGAAGATGCTTAAATGTTTCATCACTTGGAAAATTGTACAAATTTCGCTAAAAAGGTTAAACTATTTAATATTGTGTAGCATTTAGAACCATACTTTCCAACGTTAGGTTCATATCCTACAAGAGGATAATTCAATTGTTAAGGGGCACGATTAAAAATTCTGGGAAAAGTCAATCCCAGAATTTAATTTATAAAAGAATTTAATCAAACCATCAACGTTAGAATTTCCTTAAACTTTCCGGAAAAAGGTGGGAAAGACTTGAAACTATGCAAATTAAGTAACAATACTGCTAACAGAAGAAAAATGAATATGACAAGGTGATGTGAGATTCAAGTCAACTAAGTTGAAACTTGACAAAAAATATTTTTGAAGCACAAGTGTTTCACTAAATCAAAATAGATACATCTAAATAAAACATTACAGAAAATTTTACGTTTAACTTATTTCGAACTTGAATTTTTCTCAAATATGTTTTAAAAATGTACTTACTCTGTTTCCTCATTTTTTTCCCCAAATGATTATTTCTGAAAACCTATCATTCTTAAATTAACATTAAGTGCATTTAAGTGCATTTGAATTTTAGAAACGCTTAGATGGGGGGGGGGGGCATAGCAAAAAAAGCTGGGGAAAAATTGGTTTTTATAAAACATCTGGAAGCTTTAGAAAATTTCATATAATGAGTTTTTCTAAACAGTGGATATGTTACTTTTTGATAAATTACTCCTCATTTATAATATTCTCCCTTTGGATTTTGTTGTTGAAAAAAATATAAATAAAAATTAAAAATTAATTATTTGCATTTTGACATCTGGAATTCAAATTACGTTTTTCGCAATCACAAAGGTGTGTTTGTGTGGGCGTGTGTGCTTGTGTCTGTGTGCAGGCATGAGTGTGTGTATGTGTGTAGTATGCATTCGCGTGTGTGTTGGATATAGACGCAACCTGGAGACAGTTTTCGCTATAGGAGCAGCATCGGGAGGGGCTGGCCAAAAGTGGTGCTGCAGAGGGAGGGGGGTTGGAATAAAATCATAGGATATCAAAAAACAGTCAAGTGAGAACAATAAGCAATGTGATTGCTCAATGAAAAATGGACCTCAAACAGTTAAACTGTCCCATATTCAAAATATGTGCTGCATATTATGTAATGAAATTTTCTTTTCAATTGTTTCTCGAAATGTACATAAATTGTGTGATCTTTCTTCAGGCAGCAAAGGAAAACAAACCAGGTCTCTTCTGATCTCCGATGTTTTAGACTACAAAGCAGGAAATTTAGCTCGGGAATGTTATGGAAAGCTTTTAAATGCACAATTAAACTAACAAATATTTTGTCTATACTTGAATTGATTTGTATGGACCCTGTACAGTTAAGTATACTTAGATGTTACTTAAATATGTTCATATTTCCGCTTTTGTTGAAATTGCCTTAGCTAACTTATGATTTTTTTAAAAAAAATTTATGTCTTTTATAGGTCTAAGGACCCTTAAGGACCCCTTGTCTTATTTAGGTCTAAGGACCCTTTACCTTCAAAATTTTAAATTTTGAACAATGTATGTTATGCATAATTTAATTCTGAACAATTTGATACCTAATTTATTACCATACGCAAAAAAACTTCAAGTTATCGTGAAAATGGTTAAACTTTCCCCATAGAGATTAATGTTTACAGCAGCTTGTTTAAGCTTCTCAGGTGGTGGTTTTTCGTTTTGCGTGCATGATATGTTAGAAACTTTCTTATTTATTTCTGTAAAACTTTTCATGCATGTTTGTCTGATTTATTTTTATGATCTGAATTTAAATTTTAACTAAAAATAAAAGTTAATATTTAAAAAAAAAAAAAAATTTCACCCAACATTTTGCAAAATTTTTATATTAACTTATAAAATTTCAAAAAGAAAATACAATAATTAAAAAAAAACAAATAAATTTAGGTTCAGATCATAAAAATAAACCAGACAAACATGCACAAAAAGTTTTACGGAAATATATAAAAAACTTTCTGAAATATATCATGAACACAAAACGAGAAACCTGAGAAAAAGAGGCTTAAACAGCTGTTGTCAACATAAATCAATCTCTATGGGGAAAGTCTGCGCATTTTTTCAATAACTTGTAAAGTTTTTTGCATATAGTAATAAATAAGGTATCAAATTGTTCAGAATTAAATTGGACATAATATATTTTTTCCCAGAAAATCGAATATTTTGAAGGTTAAGGGTCCTTAGACCCCTTAAGTTGCCTGCATTTAAATATTTCTTTGTTAATCAACTCAAATTTATGTAAGAATGTTCTTTGTTCTGTACAAGGTGAGTCTAAACTCTTGGACACCATTTTAAAGCCGTGTTAGAAGGAATGATAAGAAGCAAGAATTATTCAGAACATATGCAAACGCAATGCTGATGCGCTACATACACACAAAGCCAGAGACTAATGGATACGAAACAGGTTACAAATATATTATTCAAAGACGATTTTACACAACATTTTAGTTTTAAGGAAATGTTAGAGCCATTGTTAAAACTTACGACCTGTTGTAGCTCTAATACACACGTCGCAACTCCCAACAAAGGTGCAGTGATTGATGAAAATTTGCCAAAATGGCTCGTTATTGCAACAGTGAGTTCTTTTTCAGTAAGACACATGCATTACAGCTGCAGGGCGCAAATTTCTACAACCATTTTAAACTTTGCTTAAAAACTAAAATGTTGGGTAAAATCATATTTGTGTGATAAATTTGTGACCTGTTTTGCATACTTCAATTTCTGGCTTTATGTGCAGGTAGAGCGACGGCATTGCATTTTTGACCATATGTTCCTGTATAATTTTTGCTTCTTATTCTCCCCTCTAACACCTCTTAAAGATTTGCCCAAGAGTTTAGACTCACTCTATACTACAGAAATCAAACTGAAAATTTTAAAGTGATCATTAAACTACTTAATGTAGATTTCATTATTGATATTGTTATGCCTATTAATGCTTTCTGTAACTTAAAATTTGTTTTTATCATTGTTTACTATTATTATTATTTATTTCCCACGTTATGTATTTATTTATTTGTTTTTTACTTCCTTTTACAAAAAAAGGAAGTATTGTATTTGCAAAACAATTTTCACTTAAAAATCGACCTTAATTTCTATTTTGCTCACCCTTGAATAAATGTTGAGTTTTTTTCCGACCCGACCACACGTGCATGTATACCTAAGAACATATAGACGCCCGAAATGTCCATTTTGACGATTCCCGAGTTAATTACAACGAGTTTTCTTGTGACGTCTGTATGTACGTATGTATATGCGTATGTATGTGCGTTTGTATCTCGTATAACTCAAGAACGGTATGTCCTAGAAAGTTAAAATTTGGTATGTGGACTTCTAGTGGAGTCTAGTTATGCACCTCCCTTTTTGGTTGCATTCAGGTGTTTCTAAAGGGGTCTTTTGCACCTTTTTGGGGGGAAATCATTGTTAGTTTTGATGCAAACTCTAGTGGTTTTATACTTTTGCTGACACTTGGCGATATATCGCCAATCTTTTGGTCGCCAAGTTTTGTCGCCAACTTGGCGAGAAATGTATCAATTTTTTTTTTAATTTTAAATTTGGTTTCAATTTAGCCACTGTTGGTGATATTCAGCGAGATAACTATTGATTCACATTAAAATTGCCAATAATGAGAAAATGACATCAAATTGGAGTAAAAGGAAGTCATGTGATGCACACATCAGCTCGTTGGTTATGCAGCAGTGTTTTGTGAATATACTTAATTTTATCAGTCACTTAATATTCCTAAAAGCAAAAGAAGGAGAATGATTTAAAATTTTTTAATCAGTTTGTAATACCTTTCCTATGGCAGGTAAACAGCAATGTCGGCATACTTTTCCTGTTTCATTGTTTTGTATTTTTGTCATCTATTTTACTTAAGTTTTACTCAAGGAAGGATCCAGAAATTTTTCAATAGAGGGGCGATTGATTTTTACTACTTACTTTTTACTATGTATACTGATTTTAAAATATTCGTCAAAAGTTTTGGACTTTAATCCCGAAACAGTTATCGGATATTGTCGCGAACCCAAACCTCCCTTCTCCGACATCGATGAAACTCGTCTAAATTTGTATTTTGTGAACTTCATTTTCGAAAAATTGCCGGTGGAGAGTCCCTCAAGGGAGGGGCGATCGCCCCCATCACCCCTCTCTTGTATCCGTCCCTGGTTTTATTTTACCAACCAGGACTGTAGTTTTGGCCAGACAAAACCGATTTTGGCCATGCCACTGGTAAAAACTGGTTACAACTGGCTGAAACTGGATTTAATCTCTATAGAGCTGGCCGAAAATGTATTGTATAAAAGCACACTAATATGTGTACACATACATTTTGTATGCATAATGTTGCACATTTTAATGCATAAATAAAAGAAATAGGATGTGTATTTGTCATAATTGAAATAATTTTAAAACTGCTTTAGTGAGTTGAATGCAATTTTTCTGATCTTAACATTAAAAATTGTTCACAACTAAGATAAAGGACTCTCGTTTATTAGGAATCTAAACTGCCTGTAATACAAAATAATAGCTATTCTTCACGAAATTTGTGACAAGTATTCAATATTTAAAAAAAGTAAATAATATATAATTTGGTTAAATTTGAAATTCATTTTGTGCTCTTAAGACTATGAAACAAGTATATGTATTTTGTGCTATTAAATTGTTTGAAACCTATTTTTAAAAGATTATCACACATTTCTCCCATGATGTGACCTCCAATGATGTGGAACATGCCGTTATTTACTACTTGCATAGGATGTAAAATCAGCTGTTTACTTAAATAATGAATAGTGACTGATTATGGGATTGATGTTCCATATTTCTTTTAATCATTTGTTCATTTAGTTTGATTTTAAGCTTCAGCATTTCCAATATCCACATCCATCTCGAAAATTGGACAAAACTGATTTTATCCAAGCGGGTTTTATCCATGGTTAAAACCACCACTGGCCGAAACTCTTACAACCCTGCTAACAAACTTCCTTATTTGGTTTCGACTGAAAATAAAGAACATCAAATTCTTCAAATATCTCAAAAACTCCTTTTTGTAGATTCTGCTGTTTACTCGATTGATTGGTTTTATAAATTGTGATATGGTTTTGGTACTAAATGCCTTATATTTTCTCCCTCTCTTTTTTTTTTTTTTTTGACCATGAACATTGTGATAGTGATCAAAACATATGTATATGTAATGCATAATTATATGAATTTCTATTGTTATTTAAACTATGTTACTAATTTATGGTAATAAATTTTATTTTTAATAAAATTCTTTGTGTTTTCTTAAATTTTACTCTGTGTATATTTTTAACAAGACAAGTGAATTTGATATATAGATACATACTTGGCTAAGATGTTGATTTTTTTTTTTTTGCAATTTGTTAATTTAATGTTTTATGTGTAGAGGAACTTTTTCAATCTGTAGTAAAGAACATTCAACTAATAATATTTAATAATCCAGTTAACAGCATTTTTTCAACACTTTCTGATGATATACAACAATTAGTGGGCTCCACCCCATGTTCGCTGACGCTTGTCAACACCCCAAAACTGCTGACACAGTCCGAAAAAGATCACTGCTTAGCTTGTTTTGGCTTGCTTGGTATGCTCACAGGTCACTAAAGTTTTTAGTCTAGTCCCAATGACCGTTCTCAATCTCATCTCTTTAATGCAGGAATTACAAAATTGGATGGATGATTCTTATGTTAATCAATAGGCCTTGAACAAAAGTATGTTACAGTAAACTAATGAATCTAAATGCATGTCTGTTAGCAGCCAGTTTAAGTTATTTCCGTTTTTGTCTTTGAAAGCACTATACGTCAAGTCACATCAGCTAGATCTCACACATGACATTTTTAGCTGCAATCATTGGTTAATGGATTGGTCAGTCATTTTGTTCGTCAATTGGTTGGTTTGTCATTGGTTAATTTGCAAGCATTGCAATTCAGTGAGTTGAGATAAGGCTTTTTTTTTTTAGCTTCGACATACTGCTTTTATGGAAATATTTTGATTATAATATTTGTAGAAAATTCAAAATGTAGTTAAAAATTAAGAATCTAACTAAAAATTTAAGTTTAATTTTTTTTGTGTACATAAGTAAAAATTAACTTTATGAATGCAAAGTATTGTCCTATCAGTCAAACCTTATTAACGCAAGCTGGATGGGGACGCCAATATATTTCGGGTTAAACAAATTTCACGTTAACTGATTTCCACGTTTACTTGATTTTTTGTAAGCAAGCAATTTTGTTTTGTTTTTATGACTCAGAAAATATAGGAACCAAAATACGTTTGTACGAAAATATACAGCAGCATTTATTTTTGTAGTTTAAGTAAAAAACTTATATTAATTCTCAAAGTAGAAGAATAAATTTTATTACCTGTATGCATCAATATAAACAAATCTATAGATTTTTGCTTCAATGTTTTGAAGTAACCACATGGCATCTAATCGATGGAAAATTCACGCTTACCGTCAAAACAGTAATTGACTTTTCGGATTATTTCTCTACGACAGTGCATTTTCAAGCATTTTACTATTCTTTAATCACAATGATGGATTCTTACTGAAGTGTTGTGGTCTTCACATCACATTTTATTGCTTTGAGACCTTAAACCTCTACATGGGCAGAATAGTTGTCCAGAATTTGACAAATTTTTCTTTTTTCACGATGAAATTTTAAGTCCAAGTTTGTCAGTCACTTGGTGAAGATTTCACTGATCATTCAAAATTTCAACTGTGAGCATATTCTAGACTTAAAGTTCATACTTTCTTGAAGTAACGATTTTTTTTAGATTTTCCCACTGGGGCAGTAATTTTCACACTGTTTGTGTTCAGGTGCAGATCTTTCAACTTTTGAAAGTTATGTCTTGTAAAAGGATGAGGATTTTCTATTCTTTTTTTCCAAGACCTTAAATTTTTCTTTGTTTTATGCAGGAATTTGTCCAAATCATCTGTGTGTTAAATGACTAAGCAAGTTCGTGTTAACAGGGTTTGACTGTATTACAGGAAAAAATATTAATTTAGGATAATTACGGCTTCATTGTTAGAAAAAAAAAAGAAAATTAAAAGCCTCATCTCCAGCATTTTTACCTTATATTCAATTTAAATGAAACGTCAACAGTAATATTGACATTTTTATAAAAATAAACATGGACATGACTGATTGAATGTATCCTACAATAAGACAGAAGTAAAACCCATCATTAAGTAATGTAAGGTCTCCGCGCACCTGGAAAGTTGGGGAAAGTCATATATTTTAGCAAAAAATGCTCAAAAACCATTTAAACTGACAGCTGGTCATTGATTTTGCGATCAAGAACATGCATATTTATCGAATTGCACAGGTAAGATTTAAAATATTGCATCTTAGACGTTTCTTTCGCTTTAATGCCTCAGTCCAGATTTTTCACATTTCGAATTTGGATTGCATTTGCTTCTATAATACTTGCTCGTTTTTCTTTACTATATGATTTTACCATTTAGATCTTTATAATTATGAGTATAGCATTATTTTTAACCCTCCTTATATGTCTAATTGTGTAGTTGAGTACTTGTAGACTTCTAATTTTGCTGCTTTCATTCAACTCGAAAATTTTATGTCATTTACATCTGTGTTTATTCAAGAGACTCATAAAAATAATCACTAATTTTCAGCAGTGTCTTAAGTTCATGAAGAGTTTAGAAAAAAAAATTAGTCTAAAGAATTAAGGACTTTTAGGATATTGATAAAATATGGAAATCAGGGAATTTCCAAAGGTAACATTTTTAAAAAACCTGCAAATGTTGCAAAACTCAAACTCCGGAGTTTTTTAAATATTTGTAGCCTATCCTAAAACTTTGGTGGTAGTATATCAGGTAATGTCTGGTAAATTCATTATTAAGTACTTTAATTTAATATCTTATTTTTTCTGATTATTTATTTGCATCATTTATTATTAACTTAATTTTAGTACATAACTACTAAATTATTGCTAGTCACAGATTTTTCGGAAAACTATAAGCTTTAAAGAACAAATAAAATAAATTTTAAATTCATTATTTGTTAATAAAATAAAATATTTATTTTAAAAAATTCAAAAGAAACAAGAAAAAAAAAGATATAAAAATCAAGCTTAAATGTTTTGCTGTTAGCCAGTAGTTTTACATCATTATTGCTGCATGTTTGAAGCTTCTATTAATTTGAAAAATCATTTTGCAATGAAAACTTTTTTCAATATTTTTAATGATTGAAAAGTTATTGCATATCATATCAGATTTTTCGGAGAAAAATTAACAAAATTGTTTAGATGTAAATTTTACCAAAAGAAATAATTTATATAAATAATTTCAATGCAAAAAACATTTTTAAAAACTTTAGATTTTTAAATGTATGTAATTGGTAGCGAAATAATTAAGTTAACACTCTGTAATTATTTTGTGTATCACTAGTCGTTGTTGCATAAATTGGTTTTTAGTTATAATAGTAGTTGAGCTAGTTATATTTCATTTTAATTAGAATTTTTAGAAAGATATGTCCAAAGCATAGATCAGATGGTTGCAATTAAATTTTCACAAAATGCTAAATTAGACATTTTTGACAAAAATCAATGTTTCTTCTGGACAAGTTGCATCCCGTGAGTCATAGACAGTTACGAGCAGAAGTCATGGAAAGTCTGGGAATGTCATGGATTTCAAAACTGGAAATGTAGCACATACCCTGTATCTGTTTGACTTAACAAATGCAAAAGATTTTTTTTTTTTTGCTCACATCACTTTAATAAGCCAGGAGATATAAATTATTACTGAAAATTTTAAATACAAAATGAATTTCCGAAATATTACAGTATAATTTTACAAGATGGAACGCGATCTACCCCTGGGTAAGGTAGCAGGTCGCAATTCACCTTTTTTGTAACATATAGTGAAGCACTCATTGTTTATATGTTTCTCTTATTATACGTATTTATCAATTATACGATTAGTAAACTGGTTCGTGCAGAGTCAAATACATATTAACATGTACCTATTATATGTTTTTTCAGGAATACGCTTTTTTCATGAAGTCCCTTCAAAAACATATAAACAGTGCTTCATTATATTTTAAACGAAAAAGCAAAAGCAGACTTTATATGGTTGTTTAATTGTTCCTGAGTCCTTGCACACTTGCTTCATATGCCTTTCAAAAGACTCCCAAAGGTCATTATATTTTAATCAAAAAAGCAAAAGCAGACTTTAAATAGTTGTGTAATTGTTCCTGAGTCCTTGCACACTTGCTTTATATGCCTTTCAAAAGACTCGCAAACTTCATTATATTTTAAACGGAAAAGCAAAAACAGATTTTAAATAGTTGTGTCATTGTTCCTGAGTCCTTGCACACTTGCTTCATATGCCTTTCAAAAGATTCGCTAACTTCATTACATTTTAAACGGAAAAGCAAAAGCAGACTTTAAATAGTTGCGTAATTGTTCCCGAGTCCTTGCACACTTGCTTCATATGCCTTTCAAAAGACTCGCAAACTTCATTATATTTTAAACGGAAAAGCAAAAGCAGACTTTAAATAGTTGCGTAATTGTTCCCGAGTCCTTGCACACTTGCTTCATAGAGCAGTTGTTTGAATTGGTGTAAAATATTCTGTAATGGAGACAGAGACACGGTATTAGGTTGCATATTGTGTACTCTTTCAACTTCAACACAATGTCGATTGTGGTGTTTAAGAAAATTGTTTCATATGCCTTTAAAAAGACTCACAAACTTTTTGAAAAACTAATTTTAATTTCTCAAATGGCTATGCAGCTCAACATGCAAAAAATAATGAAAAAAAAAAAGCCTTTTGCTTTTGTAAAGAAAAATTTAATGTGAAAAAAGAACTGCACTTTTTTGCCACTGCTCACAGGGGAAAACCTTGCTATGGGTTAGGGCCTCTGTAAAGAAGCTGGAAGCTAGTGTTAATTTGCAGAGTTTGTACGAAAAGAAAATCAAGTTGTCAAAAAAGTTGCTTATTTTTTGCTGAAAGTTATGGTTACATAGATTTTATTTGGAAAAAATCAAAATATGACTGTCTAGACACTAGTTCTAATCTCATTAGGAAGCCACAGTAATAATGTAATTGTAGAAACCCATTCAACACAATTTTAATTTTAAATACTCAGCATCCCAGATTTTTTTTTTTTTAGAATTTAGCTCAGATGTACTATTGGTATTAGAAGAACATAAAATTTTACTGAGATGTGTGCGTTCGTGTGATTCGTTCCTGTTAAATCCCCCCTCCCCAAAGAAGGGGGGGGGGGCTTATAACAAGGAAGAGCAGTTTGAATTGCTGTAAAATCTTCTGTAAAGGAGACAGGGACACGAAATTAGGTTGCATATTGTGTACTCTTTCAACTTCAACACATGTTGATTGTGGTGTTTAAGAAAATTTTAAGATCTATTTAAATAATGAGTACTTATGCTGTCCTACATCACACGTGAAAATATAAATTTGGAATGATCATGGCTTCATTGTCATAAAATTGAAAATTAAAGCATAATTTCCAGTAGTTTAACCCCAAATCAGTTTAATCAACACAATAGTGACAATATTAAAATTTTCATGAAAATACACATGGGTATGACTCAATAGTGAGCCAATAGTCCCCCAATAGATCTGAAGTAAAACCTATCGTTAAATACAGTAGAAGACCGTTATAACGCCGACCTATATAACGCAATTCTCTATAAACCGCACAACTTTTCAGAAGTAAACAATAGGTTTTGAAGTCAAAAAACTCCCTTTGGTTTGTCTTGCAAAAAATTATTAGGAAAATTAAATTTTGAAACAGTTTTTCATCTTTCCATCATAATTCAAAGATTTTAAATGAAAATTATTATTCACAATAAAAAGAAAATACCAGCTGGCTCTTGAAAATGCACCTGTTATGCAAACCATAAAGCTATTCGAAGTGCAAGATAATTCACTTTCTTTTGATTGTGAAACATATCTATTTGTGAATGACTAATTCTATAATTAGTGCTTTACTACTTATTGCAGATAAAACCTATTCTGAAGTGCTAATAAATAGATATATTCTGAATATTAGTTTCAAAATTTGTGAAATGATCTATATAGCGCAAAAACCTGTATAAAGCAAAAGCTCGGGTCCCAAGGTGTGCGTTATAACGGTCTTCTACTGTAATAAGATATGTTTAAAATTTCAAATATGAGAGTTACATTTTTTTCTTCATTTAGGCACTTATCACTCTAGTAGATTAGGAGATGCAGAATGAAAGTTATTTTTGGGCAAGGGTCATTTTGAATCAGAAGTGTCATTTTGGGACACAAATGGAGGGCTCTGGTGGACTTTTTTCAAAATTTAAGTTTGCAAAGCGCCGATTATCTTTAGTCCCTTAAATGGGGGAGGAGGGAGGGTGTTCATCACCCACCAGTGATCTCTTCTGGATCCACCCTTGTCCCAACTGCAACATTGACTGTAGTTAGAAGCTCATTCATTGTTGTTCTTATTGTGTTTTTTTTTTGAGGAATTTTAAGATTTTTAAATAAAATTTTAAAAATGAAATAAATAATAATAATAATGAAACAATTTGAATTTGGCCATCTTTGAATTAAAACTATGATTTTTGCAATCACTAGTTGCGATAGGATGCTACTCGTTGGGTTTATTGTTCTACAAATGTCTCTTGTTTCCCGGAATCGACTTTATTTATAGGCGGCCCTCTCAACTTTGCATAGTTCTCTTTAAACTAAATCATCATCCAGCACACAACTAACTTCCGCGAGCATGTTCTGTCTTCTGGGCTGTGGCGAGGGTGTGTTGGTGTGTCTTGTAAGTGTGTGGGCAGAGCCCGATTTAACCTCTGAAATTAGAAGAAGCTCGCCTCATTTTAGAGGCCCCCCAATTTTGTTTGGGGAAATTCTTTTATACATTTTATGCACATCAGTGGCGAATCCAGGATTTTGTTCCCGGGGCGGGTGAGAGCATTAAAAATTTATGTCTCATTGACATTACTAAAATTCATTAATGTAAACGAAGCAGGGGCGGATCCAGACAGAAGTCTCGGAGGGGGCCATTTTGAAAAATACGATGCTTTGGAACGTTTTTGAATTTTACAGATATCAATATAGCCCACCTTTAACTAGAACATTTTTAAGTAATATTCACTAGGCAACGCAAGTTTAACATAAAGGCGGGAACCTTCCCAATAATTTTCTTCTTTTCTTAAGGAATGTGTGCATATATTGTAGCTTCAAAGTGGTATTCCTGTAATCCACTTCTGAGGTGACTGTATAGGACTTCAGATTTAAGAGGAAGCCGATATGAACTAACCGTAAATATAATATATACTCCGAAGTTAAGAGGGTTTGGGGGTTTCTCCCCCGGAAAATTTTCGAATTTATAGTCTTAAATACGCATTTTAGACTACAAATTGGTAATGTTAGGGGAGAAGAGGTTCGGTGGCGCTCCACTGTCTATTTTTCAAAATAGTAGCTCTTAAGAATGCTGTTTTAGACGATCTTTGATGCTGTTAGAGGGAGGAGAGATTTGAGGGCCCATCAAAGGAAATTTTTTCTCATTTGTAATCTTAGAAATGTCTTTTAACTGTCTTTCGTAATATTAAGGGCTCGGGTGCGACCATTTTTCGAAATTGAAACCTTAAAAATACAAACATTATTTCCAATAATGTTAATAAGAGTGAGGCTCGTTGTTTCCTCGGGGTTTCTCCGGCGAATTTTTTCTGGCCATTGTAGAGCCAAAAACGCAGTTTAATACGACCTTTTCGTAATGATACGTGAAGGAGAAATTCAAAGCCCACACCAAGAATTTTTTCAAATTTGCAGTCTTAAAGATTCATTCTAATTATCTTTGGTAATGGTAGGGGATAAGAGGTTTGGAGCGCTCCCCCCGAAATTTTAGCTCTGAAAAGGTTTTTTTTAAACGATTTTTGGTAATGTTTAAGGGGAAGAGAGATTAAAAGACCCATTCCATGTAATTTTACTAATTTATAGACTTAAAAACGCATTCTAGACTATCTTAGGTAAGGTTAGGGGTGGAAGAGATTCTGAGGTCTATTCCAAAATGTTTCAAAATTGAAAATTTGAATACATTAAATTGCAAATGTATGCAATCCATGATTCATGAGTAACTTTTAGGGGAGAGCAGCAACTTTTCGAAATTGAAGCTCCAGAAGCGTAATTCTTGAAGACTTTCAATAATGTTAGGGATGGAGAAGTTCTCCCCCGGAAACATTTAGAAACTCAAGCGCTTAAAACAAAATTTAGGCCGATCTTGAACGATGTTGGCGAAAATGAGAGGTGGGGGGATCCTTCATTGGAAACTTTTACAAGTTATTTTTTAAAACCTGGTTCGTAGACGATCTTTGGTAATAATAACAAGAGAAAGAAGAATAGTTTGGAGGGTCCCATATTAAAAAGGGAATGAAGAATAATTTACACAGCACTGCATAAAGTCAGGTTAAAACTTAAACCTAACTTTAACTTAGTGTGCAATCATTAAATGTATAACTTTTTATCGGATACTTACTAACACATTTCCCCTTTTCTTCCCCCTCATGGGGGAAGTAAACACATCTAACAAAACGAGCCCATTTTGCTAAATGAACCCACATATTTGGTATACACTTAATATTTTTGAAATTTTCGTGGGGTGATAGCCATGCCCTCCCTCTGGCATTGTTTCCATTCTTGTTAGACTTCACATGAAGTACAATGAAGTTTTTTTTTTTTCAATTTAAGTTAATAAAGAAGGTTTGAAAAACTATACTTGAAACTTCCTCAATGTGGTTTTATGGCTCCCCGGCGTTGTTTTTATATTCTTGTTAGACTTCGAGGAATAATAAGGATTTTTTTTTAATTCAACCCTAAAAAAGGTTTTTAAATATTTTTGAAACTTTTTCGGGGTGGCCATGACCCTCCTCTCATTGTTTTCCCTATTGTTGGACTTTGTATATATTATAAGGGAATTCTTTTGCATTTTTGCTCAAAAAAAAAAAAAAAAAAGAAGGAATTTTAACTATTCTTGAAATTTTTCTCTGAGGGGCCATGGCCCCCCTCCCTGGATCCGCCCATGAAAAAGAAAGCTTTTTTTTAGCTATATTATAATTATTTGTTTATCAAGAGGCGATAATGGCTAATGAAATTTTCTAAGTCACACTTGAAATAATCCAAAATTTCGTAATCAGTGGAAAAATTTTAAAATTTAAATGTCGTGTATATTAAAAAAAAAGCCATGCATTTTAGATACCATTGCTAAGCAATTTGAAGGCACAAATTTCAATTTTCGTTAACTATAAAAAAAAATTCGCATCACAAATGCAGGTAGTGTAAACTAAATATGAGAAAAACCCCCCTGAAAAATTGTGAACTAATAGTTAAAAAAAGTGAGAAAGAATACAAAATTCTAAAAATTGACACTAAACGCAACAATTAAAGATATAGGGAGAGAAAAAAACAAGTAGCAATGAGGTCTGCAATTTTTTTCTCGCTAAGTATTGGAGCAGAAAGGACGAAAATTCCCGAAATACTAAAGAAAAATTTCGGAAAAATAACATCTCCGTTACTATTCGCAACTCCAATAAACTATAGGGGGCGCTGCAGCCACTCTCTAAGGGCGGATGAAAAAGGTAAAACAAACAGATGCCGTAACTTATAACTTGCTTTGAAGCCTAATGAATGACAGTAATATTTCATCCTGTTTATGGGAAACTTTCTTTTCTATTCCTCTGAAATTACACTACACCGTAAACTCTCTGAAGTCTGTAATTTTCTCCCCCCCAAAATAAAAAAAAACATGTGGAACAGAATGTTTTACCTTTTTCTTTAATATTGTTAATCACTGCAAGGTAGCGTATTCGAGCTCTGGAGTTGCGAATTGCAAATTCGTGCATCAAAAATGAAAACGAATAAAATAATAAATATAGGATCGATATAGGAAATTATATATTTTTTATTAATATTAATTTACATTAAGTAAGAATTGTAGTTCTGGACTGAGTTTACCTGTTTTAAGGGGAGCTTAGTGAAAAATAGACGTGCTATTGGCTCGTATTTTAGTAGAAATATTTTTTGAAAAACCACAAAGTTTCTCAACTCAACTTAGCGCCAATTACCCCACCCTATTATCCTGAACAGATTTAAACATTGTCAGAGTCGGAGCTCAACTTCTCAGAGCCACAATAAATAAATTTAAATAAATAAATAAATAATTCAAATAAATAAATAAAAACAAAATAAATAAACAATAATAACATGTACTATGCGTTATTCAAAATATTTTATTGAGTTAAATCGTCCGAGTTTTAGTAAATGTTTTTTTTTTTTTTTTTTTTTGAGCAATCACGATTGCTTATTGTTCTCATTTGACTGTTTTGAATTCCTAATTTGTTTCCTCCCTTGTTTTTGAATTTTATTTTCCCACCAGCACCCTCTGCAGCACCACCGCCGCGCCGACCGGCCTCACGATGCTGCTCCTCTTGCGAAAACCGTCTCCAGGTTGCGTCCATATCCTACACACACACGCATACACACAACCGCCTACACACACATACACACACTCATGCCTGCGCACAGACACACACTTCTACACACAAACACACATACACACACTCATGCCTGCACACAGACACAAACACATATGCCTACATACATACACACACACGAACGCCTACACACACAGCACTGCATACACAACACGCACACATATGCATACATACACACACACGCACCCACACACATGCGCCAACACAAACACACACGCGCATTCATACACACACACGCACGTGATTGCGAAACACATAATTTGAATTTAAGGTGCCAAAAATTCAAATTAATATAATTTTTTTTTTAATACGTGTAGAACAAGATTGTTTGACAAATTCCGTGACATACACCAAACTGCACAATCCTATTAAAATTGACCCATAAAACAGGTTAATAGTGCTTATGAATCGTTCAAAATTATTTAAAAAGCAAAAATTCTTCAAAATTAAATTGGCAGATAAAGGACAGAATAAATGTTTCGTGGTTTTTAATGAAGTCTCGCCATTTTTAATGCTTTCAATCATAAGTAAAAAATGAAAGAATAAAGTTGAATAAAATATCTGAACACCTTTTTAAAATCGTATATTAGATTCCAAACAACTCATGCATAAATTTCCACTTCATTTGGAATGCAGAAAATATTAATCACGGTGAAGGATAAAAAATGAGTTCCATGTCTGCAGGCCGATTTCTTATCAATAAAATTTAATGCTTGCTTTATTTAGAAATAAAGAAAAAAAAAATCTGGTTTATGTAGGTGGTTTTTCGTTGAATGCTATACGAATGTGCTTTTGAAATTAAAAAGGAGGGATATGATCGATAACTTTTATTTTTAAAGGTAGAAACTTGTTGTAAAATTAGTAGAAAACTATGTAACATAGTAAAATGCACATTTCATGTATACGTAGTTTCGGAATGAAAGAAATACGATTTTCAGTGGTTAAAAAGATGTTTCATGTGCATGCAACATTAGGTTACAATATTGTTTTTGTGATATGAATCAACTTTTTCGAACTGAAATACAATGTGACTCTGATAAGTTGAGCTGTGACCTTGACAATGTTTACCTCCTTTTGGGGAGTTCAGTGACAAAGAAGTGTGTGGTATTGTAGCGGATTTGAGTCAGAATATTTTTATAAAACTACTGCAAAATTAATCAAACTGAAATAAGCGCCAATTACTTTATCAATAGCCGCAACTCAGGGGGTGGGGAAGGGGAGCGGCTTTCGGGTGTCCTGATTGAAAATGTCAGAAATCTTGAAAATCGTATTATCCGTTTTTCACAAGAAGACACTTGACTCCTCCCTGGTCACGTGGTACCCGATGATTCTATTTCTCTGCTTTCGGTAAACGGTATATTCGAATCATAGCATTTTGTTGTAAAAGCAGCGGTTTTTAAAATGTAAGAATAACTAAAATGACAAAAGATAAGTGAAGCAAATGATGTAAAGATCACTAAGACTTTTTTGCACATTAAAATGCACGCACAAGTTAAGGCTGTCTGGTTGTCTCCTTTAGAAGCGCGTGACTTGCGTACCGATCACCCGCGTAAAATGGAACTCTGCGTTCGAGGAGGTGTGGCGAAGTGCCTTCTCGTGAAAAACGGACAATATCTATCATTGCCAAACTTGGTCAGACTGCGGGAATACACAAGTATCAAAATGTTTCATTGCTATGCTATGTAGCAGCGTTTCCAAATCTTTTTCGTCGGTCAAAAATCTGTGGACCTGATAAGTTTTTCTACGGCCCGGTGCCGGTCCGCTGGACCACTGATTGAGAATCAATGCTGTAAATGCTGTATGACTGTATAGTATTAGCAAGGTAGAGGTGGCAACACATGAATTTTGTGCCCAATGTCCTCAGAAACCATAGTCGGGCATTGGACATAGTTGGCCAATTTTAAAGTTGATGCGGGGGGGGGGGGAGGGAAAGTTGCCCTTCAAATTAAATTTTCAAGCCTTCAAATATTGCTGCAACTTTCAACCAATTTGATTTTTTTGCTAAATTTTTAAAAATATTTTCTGTTTTGGAAAGGGGGAGGGGAGGGTAGGGGTTAGCTACTCTAGCTTTCACCCCTCTGGATACCCACTCGAATATATCTAAATATATTAATGGGGTCGTTTTCGAAATTTTAAAAGTATTTTTTTCTGAAAGAGCATGCTTAAAAATATAGGATCTGGCCATTTTTTAAATAATTTGACTAAGTTTAATGTTTAAAAAAATTACTTTAATCTGCGCGCTTTCATTGTTTACGCTTCTGCCGATGACATCACTAACGATGAAATGCTATTCACTGTTGCCATTCGCAGAGCACAATATTTAATTCGCATCTTTACTCACATTTGTTGGCAACGGTATGGTTGATAGTAAGCGTAGAGCGCAATATTTAATTCGCTTCTTGATTATCATAACATGGAAGCACTGTAGACAGATGCGCCAAAGTAGATTATTTGTGACGTCATAAAGACCACGCCTTATTTATAAAATCGGACATTAAAGGAAATTGATTAAAAATTAAGCATTGGGAAAATGAAAGTTTTTTTTTAATCGCTCCATGTTTTTTTTTTGCTTATTCTATCAATTTCAGTGACTAAAAGTACTACTTTTGACTGAAATAAACAGCATTCTAATTCGCTGATTCAGGATTCATTTTACACTACAGCATTATTACAAATCTGTAGTTACGACACAACTTTGTTGAATAATATAAATTGTTTAAAACTTCCACATGTGGTTTTAGTGGTTGAATATGCTGTTTATTTAAAATGTAACGGAATGGAGTTATCGCTTATTAAATGAAAGGTTGCATAGTCAAAGCTAAATTATTTAAAATTTTAATGTTATGTGGAATAGTCACGATATAATAGATTTCGGCGTGTTTAACGTAAATGCTACGAGAAATGGATTTAAAGTAAAGTAAATATTTTTACTTTATTGATCTATTAGCAGTTGCCCGGCTTTGCCCGGTCTACCTTGAGAATAAAAATTGTGTCAAGTGACATATATTCAACAATCAGGCTTAAATAAAAAAAAAAAAAAAAAAAAAAAAAAAACACCATGCAAAATTACCCTTCCAAACAATGACGACAGATATTAAAATATTTTAAAGAGATTTAAAGAGATTTTTTAATTAAATAAAGATATGCTAAAATTACTTAACCTCTATGTTGTAATGTATTTATTCTAACGTACGTTGAAATGATCACCTTTTCGAGCAATCTTCACTTTATCGTGACTTGGCGGTAATTTTATTCGTTTTGTAATTGGCTGATAGCGAGTCACAGGACGCATTGCTATATTTCCACATGCAGTAGAATCTCGACTATCGGAAACTTTTTTAAACCGGAACCTCGTTTAACCGAAGTCGGTTGTCTAGATTTTTTTTTTTTTTTTTTTGGTGAGTAAAAAACATCACTTTAAAGTCACCAGAGGAAGTCATTTGTACGGTAGGAAACGAATTATTTTTGCATTTCCATCACTTCTCCGCCCTCAGTCTCCCAAAGTTTATCAGTAAATTTTTAAATACTAAATATTTCTTGTTTTTAAAATGTGGTTAGATTCGAAAGCGATCGAATATGAAAGTAAGGTATTGTTGCGAATGATAAATATTTTTTTGAATCCTGTATTTTCGATCATTTGAACCGCTTTTAGTCCCAATAAGTCTGGATAAACAAGGTTGGTTGTACTGTATAAATTTTTTATCTGAAAAATTTTGATTTTTCTGATAGTGGGCCCGTCCCAATCACTTCGGTTAATTGAAGTAATGCACTTAAAACTGTTAACAGCTTTTAGTGTTATTTGAGATAGGTACACTTGCAAATTCCGAGTACACATTAAAGCACTTTAATCCAGAAAAAGTAATCCAGTTTCCTGAATGTGCACTAAAATAAATTCTGATTGTATTCTATTTAAAAAAAAAAAAATTACTGAAATAGCTCCGAATCTGTTACGCAAGCAGGGCCGGACTAACTAAAAGTGAGGCCCAAGGCCCACAATAATTTGGAGGCCCCCTGAAGGTTTTTATTTTAAAAATGTGTGTATTTTTTGTATAGTTGTAATGCTATGCATAATTCTTTAAGTAATTTGGGACCCCTTAGAAAAAGGGTGCCCCAGGCGCAGGTCTAGTAGACCTGTGCGGTAATCAGGCCCTGTACGCGTGTGCTCCGCTTAGGATGCTTGTAAGATTTAAACTTAGGAAGTCACTTGAGAACAGATTGGCAACAAATTTGAGCACACCGTTGAAATCGCTTGTTCTCGTACAAAAAGAGTTTCAACTACTTTCTTCAACAACCAGCAAGTAGAATCTCTCAAAATGATACAGCTAGAAATTTTGTTGCAATGAATTGCTGTCTTCTGGTCGAATGCCGTCAGAAAGAATGACCTTCCCGACCGACGACCGTCCATTCCCTCACGGGGTATCTTGTAAAGTAAACAGCAAAAGCTGCTGGTATAATCAAAGGCGAACTCTATTAGTGCTGTAAAAAGTGTTCTACAAATTGTTTACAAAGAAGATACATGGGCAAGTGTTCAAAATGTTTTCAAACGAGTTCCTAAAAGTGTGCTGAACCAAATAAGTGTTCTCAGAAGTGTTTTAAAAACTGTTCTAAAAAGTGTCTTTCAAAATGTCCAAAAAAAGTTGACAAAGGTTCGTGTTCATTAAGTATTCTGAGATTTGCAGTGTAATCAAATAGCAATGGCTTCATATGGGGCTGGTTGCTCTTTCCCTTTTAGATTCCTTATTGCTATAAATTTAACATTCATCATTTTCTGATAAAAATGAAGCATCGTCGAAAAGATTTTACTTATAATACTGATCATTCGTCAGTGTCATCGCTTAACTGCCTCAAGAGAGAAAAACGAGTTTGATGAAGTAGAAAAATTGCTTGCCAGAGGAAAAACAACGATCCATCAAGATACCAGCTGCACTGTCTCTAGCTAATAGCCATCATGAGATACTTGCTTATGAAATTTGACACTATTGCTTCGAAAAGTGTTATTAGCTTCTGAAGTTTCCTACCAACTTCTAGCTGAAAACTTGGAAAAATTGCGACTGAAGTTTCGGGGAGTGGACAGGGACAGCTGTCTTTGCCTGATATACTATTTAATAGATGATAAACACTGTTGTGCTTCAACTGTAAAAGGCAGTTGGCTATACGATATCATAATGACGAGCTAAACTCTACGTGTAGAGGAGGAATCAGCCAGCTCTCTTGAGTCAAAGGGCAAAACGTGAGAAGTTCTGAGGTCGCCAAGTGGACGATAGTTATAATTTCATTATAAGTCCCCCCCCCCTTTTGTTTGAAATACTGGTCAATTTTTTTAAGCTCACAGCAAGTGCTAAGTGATGTAATTAAAAAAAAAAGTTGAAATTAACAATCCAGAACTAATGTAAGTCAAGCATGTTTGATAAATTGGTTCATAAAGGTTGCATCTTGATTTTTATTTATTTATTTATTTATTAAAAGCATTGCAAACTACAGAAATAATCCAATTACAGTGGCAACAATACAGAAAAAGCAATGAAAACAAACTATACATTTAAAAGAGTAAAACATAAAGATTTAAAATTGTAAAATGACAAGTTAAAAATATCTAAATCATGACAATGAATGTTAAAAAGTTTGTAAAATTTAAAAAGACAAAAATTATCAACATAGTTCCACCTGGTAAAAATATTTTTAAAAGAAGAATGACTCCTAAGAGTCCTACTTGGGACAGCAATTTTGACGGAAAAGAAAAGAAAATAAAATTAAAAACGTCGTTGCGAAATAATATGATTAAATGACAATTTTCGTTTTCCTTTTGACTTCTAACTACCGCTGAATCTTCTAACCATCGACATTCTATGATCATCATTATCGACATTCTTGACTTCTAACCATCGCTGAATCGTTTGGCATAATTTGCTTTCAATAAAAATAAATAAATAAAAAAAAAACACAGATGTACTTTAAAATAAAAAAGTGTGATTATTCTACTTGTTGGTCTATTAAAATATTTCGAAAAAACAAAGAGTTATGAACGTGTGTTCTTTATAAACTCTTCATTACTTCACGCAGCTTGTAAAATACTTCAAAAGAAAAAATAATCATTTGCATCATTACCTTTTTTCGTTTACGTTACGTAATTCCACGAAAGCATTTTATTTCCTCTTTGTTAACTCCTTGTTAAACAACAGTTATGTCTAAAAAAAGAACCTTAGGTCTTGCTGCGATCTATTGCAGTTGCTCACACTTCCTAGACTCTTTAATAGCCTATAAACATGCTGCAGTTAGTCTTTACGGGCTAAAGATTGCCGAACTGCTCGGCTGAGAAAATATTTTTCATCTTACTTTAGGATTAAAATTACTCTGAATGATCCAAGCAATTTTCCTTATTCGTTGTATCAGGTTGTCTTTATTTCTCCTGAACCGTAACTTAATTCCTCCATTTCGGATAGCTGAAAAGCAGTTTTGTGCTGAACGCCACTGCTTTTTATGCCACTAGACTTCTAAACATTTTTATGCAAGCGCAATTTTATTGCTCCAGTGCTGTTTTATTAGAAACTAGTGGCACCCGCAGAGATTTGCCCGTAGTAGAAAATTGAAAGGTCATTTGGTTTTCCTGTATATTTGCAAATAATGCATGATGAATTTCTCGCCAATTTGCTATATTCATTTGCTTGCCCAAGCTATGGTTCCACATTATGATAATTTCGTAATTTACTTGTCCGCTGTGATAATTTGCTCGGTTAAATTTTCTTAAAATTGGAATATAAAAAGAACAAAATCAAATTTTCGAAAAATCTCTTCGAGGTGCACACCCGCATGCTACAAACTAATTTTGTACAAAATTTCATGAAAATCAGCCGAACGATCTAGGCGCTATGCACGTCACAGAGATCCTGACAGACAGAGATCCAGATAGAGAGACTTTCAGCTTTATTATTAGTAAAGAAGATAAAGATAAATTGCAATTTCCCTCAAACGTTCATTTATATCCACTTTGTTTCTGTTTAGAAAAATAAAATGAAGTTCGTGTGCAAGGAATTCATATGAGCAGTAATAATGGGGTGGTTTCCTTCAGTCAAAAGTACTACTTTTAGTCACCGAAATTGATGGAATGAGTTAAAAAAATAACATTGACCCAGAAAATACTTTCATTTTCCCAACAGTTTTTTTTTTTGATAAGTTTTTTAAAATGTCCAATTTTTCAAACAAGGCGTGGTCTTTATGACGTCACAAATGATGCACTTTGGCGCATCTTTCTACCACGGTTCCACGTTATGATAATCAAGCAGCGAATTAAAATTGCGCTCTACGCTTGCTATCAACCATATCGTTGCCAATACACGTAAGTAAAGATGCGAATTAAATATTTTGTTCTGTGAAGGGCAACAGTGAATGGCATTTCATCATTTGTGATGTCATCGGCAGAAGCGTAAACAAGGAAAGCGCACCGAGTAAAGTATTTTTTTTAAAAAATATTAAACTTAAACAAATTATTCAAAAAATGGTCAGAGCCTATGTTTTTAAGCATGCTCTTTCAGAGAAAAATACTTTTAAAATTTTGGAAACGACCCCATTACAGAATTACATCTTTGGCAAATTTGTGATTAAGTAAATTATCTTTGTGTTGCTTTGGTCCTCACGTCCTCAACTTTCTTCCTTCACGAAACGGTTTTTAAGTTTTAAAATTTTAAGAAAGAAAAGGGTACATTTAGGATTTTTTAGTGATAACTAGCTGCTTTGCACGTTCTGCCTCGAAAATAAAAGTGATACATGTTCAAAAATCATGTTTAAATAATAATTTTTAAAAAGGTGTGAAATTTCCCGTCTTTGTGTAGAAAAGAGCAATTTTTTGACAAAAAATTTTTCTTTGGATTTTTTTAAAAATTCCGAAAATTGTTATTAATAGGTGTAAAATTTCGTTTCATGGATTTTCTGACGAAAACCCTCCAATGAGGTTTTTTCGCCTCGTAGGGGGGGGGGGCGGCGACAACCCATCTATGTGAATCCCTGAGCAACAAAGGACCTCTGTACCAAATTTGACAAAGACCCGGCGCAAACTGTGGATTTGTATAAACAACACACACACACACATACATCCACTTTTACCCTTAGGTAACAAGACAATAAAATTAAAAATTAAAAAAAAACCCGACTGAGTGCAACTGCTGAATCAAGAGGGAAAATTGAAACTCCTTTTAAAAACCTTACATTATTAAAAATCAATGTCAAGTATTTTATTTTTTTACTCATACAAGTATGTTAGAAGAAGCGCGAGTGGCAATGTTTCAAAAATAAAGTTTACTTAATTTGTATTTCTTAGATCGTACATTAATCTTTATTTTCAGAAATAAAGATTCTTTCAGAACAAAAGTTTAATTAGTTGCTAATGTAATTAAACATTTCTAGACTCAAAACGGAACATTAAAACAACAAAAAGTTTTTTTTTCCTCTCTTGAAAATACATCACGATAAAAGGTGTGAGAATTCCCATTTATACAAAAAAAGTTTAATTAAATACTAATGCAATTAAAAGTTTTACATTCAAAGAAAAGCATCAAAATATCTAAAAAAGGATTTTGTGCCAACGAACGTAACATAACTGGTGAGAATGGGGTTGTTTCCTTCATCAAAACTCCTACTTTTAGTCACTAAAATTGATTTAAAAAAAAAAAAAAACACACGAACCCAGAAAATACTTTCATTTCCCCAACAGTTCTTTTTTAATAAATTTTTTAAACCGTCTAATTTTTCAAACAAGGCGTGGTCTTTATGACGTCATGAATGATGCACTTTGGCGCATCTTTCTACCGCGTTTCCACGTTATGATAATCATGAAGCAATTTAAATATTGCGCTCTACGCTTGCTATCAACTATATCGTTGCCAATACACGTGAGTAAAAATGCGAATTAAAAATTTTGCTCTGTGAATGGCATTTCATCATTTGTGATGTCATCGGCAGAAGCGTAAACAATGATAGCGCACCGAGTAAAGTATTTTTTTTTTAAATATTAAACTTAAACACATTATTTAAAAAATGGTCCGATCCTTTGTTTTTAAGCATGCTCTTTCAGAAAAAAATACTTTTCAAAATTTTTAAAGCGATCCCATTGATATTGTTTTCTTTACTAATAATAAAGCTGAAAGTCTCTCTGTCCGGATCTCTCTCTGTCTGTCAGGATCTCTGTGACGCGCATAGCGTCTAGAGTGTTCGGCCGATTTTCATGAAATTTGGCACAAAGTTAGTTTGTAGCATGGGGTGTGCACCTCGAAGCGATTTTTCAAAAAAATCGTTATGGTTCTTTTTCGATTCCATTTTAAGAACATTTTCCCGAGCAAAATTATCATAAGATAGACGAGTAAATCATGAAATTATCATAACTTGCAACCGTAACATCGGCACAAGCCAATTGGCGAGAAAATTCACCATACATTATTTGTAAATATACAGGCGAACCAAAAGGCGTTTTAATTTTCTATTGCGGGCAAAGCCGTGCGGGTACCACTAGTAAAAAATAAAATAAGATTAATGTATAAAATAAAAAATTTGAAAGACAATATCCACACCCACGTACGATATTGATTTAAGCATAGGCCATGACAATAGCTGAAACTCATGGCAACAAAGAGGGCGCTACAGAAAACCCCTGTTTCCATTACGTTGCCATTGATTGGTGGATGCATGAGCTGCATCGGTTTAACACAGAAAACTCAAAAATTGTCAAGGCCCGTTAAGCGTCAGCGACATCAAGTGGGGCCATGCTTTAAGTTTAAAAATGATGCAACTTTGCTAATTCGATGTTCTTTTCACGGATAAAGAAATAAGTCGTTTCTGGAAGTTACGTCGCCATTCAGTTCTACATTGCGATTCAAAGGACCCAACTATATCATTTTGCATAATATATTCCTATATTCTTTCCTTCCAAAAAGTTTAGCTTCTCGTGAGTTCAAAATATGCATTTCAATAAAAATATTCCATAAAATACGATATTTCATTTCTTCTGATACCTCATCATCTGATTGGCGTATCTTGAAAGGACATATTTTAAATATCGGACCATAGAAGCGAAAAACGAGGCAATAAATTTTATAGTATATCATAAAAAAGCGATAAGTTTCTTTCGCATCATACAAACTGCCAGCTAAACTTTCCAAAAGACATCAATGGCACTTTTTAAGTCCAATCCTTCGCACTCGCAAGTTCGAGACGAGTCTTTCGAAAGTCTCGAAATTTAAAATTGGCAGGTTTCAGTCGAAAAAGATGGACCGTTGGAATATTTCAGTAAATAAATATATTGTTGGAGAATATGAAGTAGGTAATAAATAATTTATTTCGAATGCGCAATGCGTCAGAAGCAAATATTGTCTGTTAAAGATGGATGCTTTCTCTATAATTTATGTCTTCCATTTTAGTGTAGTTTTTTAGGGTTAGATTTGTTGAAATTTCTGAACGAATGTTCTATGGCTTTTGAAATTATTTTTGCTAATGAAATTGTTTGGTGTATCGGAAAAATAAATAGATAAATAAATTAAAGAAAATAAATAAATAAATTAAAATAATAATAATATTAAAAAATTAATTTGATTTTTGACATATTGAATTCAGATTATGTTTTTCGCAATCACGTGTTTTTTTTGCGTGTGTGCAGGCATGTGTGTGTGTGGTTGGGTATGTGTATATGTAGGCGTGTGTGTTTGTGTCTGTGTGCAGGCATGTGGGTATGTATGTGTGTATATGTGTATGTGTGTGTGTGTGTGAGTGTTTGTGTGAATATGTGTGTGTTTGTGTCTGTGTGCAGGCTCTTGTGTGTGAGTTTTTCGAAATCACATGTTTTTTTTTGCGTGTGTGCAGGCATGAGTGTGCGGGTATGCTTGGGTGTATACGTGTGTATGTGTGGTGTGTGTGTGTGTGTGTGTGTGTGTGAGTGAGAGAGAGAGTGTGTGTGTGTATGTGAGTGTGTGTGTGTGTAGGTATGCGTGTGTGTATGTATGCGTGTAGGACATGGACGCAATCTGGAGAAGGTTTTCGCTAGAGCAGCAGCGTCGTGAGGGTGATGCTGCAGAGGGGGTTGGGGGGAAAATAAAATCATAGCACGCCAGAAAAAGTCAAGTGAGAACAATAAGCAATCGTGATTGCTCAATAAAGAAGAAAAAATGGCGTTGTGACACTACTGATTTGGATTCTTTTACAGTGTACATACAAACACACACACACACACACACACACATATATATATATATATATATATATATATATATATATATGTATGTATGTATGTATGTATGTATGTATGTATGTATGTATGTGTATATATATATATATATATATATATATATTGATGAATAAACAAGCAATATAAAGTGGAAATTGCAAGAAGCAAGAACACGGAAACAACACCAAAATGAAAATCATAAACCAGGGACTTTTACTTTGTCAAGGGGAGGACCAGTCCCTAAGTTCACAAGGTCCTTTCCGTTTAGCAAGAGTGAAGGTCCTAACAACATGCTAACCTGGCCGAGAGCCTTGGAGAAAAATTAAACATGAAATCATACCTGTAAATAGACGGCAGGTTCACTTATAAACTCTTTCATTCGTTTATTTACAGGTATGATTTCATGCTTAATTTTTCTCCAAGGCTCTCGGGGAGAATAGCATGTTGTTGGGACCTTCCCTCTTGCTGAACAGAAAGGGCCTTGTGAACTTAGGGACTGGTTCTCCCCCAGACAAAGTATCAGTCCCTGGTTCATGTTTTTCATTTTGGTGTTGTTTCCGTGTTCTTGCTTCCCGCAATTTCTATTTTATATTGCTTGTTTATTCATAAATATGTTTGCACTGTTTTTGATTCTAGCAGTTTTGTGCTGGCATTACAGTACACTTTGGTGTTTATTCTTTCATTTTTCTTTCAATTTTATTTGAATTTATGTTTAAAATGTATCTCATGTTATATATATATATATATATATATATATATATATATATATATATATATATATATATATATATATATATATATATAATATATATATATATATATATATATATATATATATATATATATATATATATATATATATATATATATATATATATATATATATATATATATATATATATATATATATATATATATATATAGTATAAAACGAAGTCTCCAAAAAGCGACTCGCAAAACTCTAGAACTACCCGGCCAATTTTGCTGAAATTTTCACAGTTTGTTCCTTTAAGGGTGCTCTTCACTGAGAGTCTGAAAGATTCGGATCTAATGTTAACCTACGGGGGGAAAGTTGGAGCTTGTTTTACAAATTCCTGTAAAGTTTTCGGATCCGCTTTTTTTTCTGAGTATTTTTCAAGACCATGTCTGTTTCTTTTAGTTTTTACTTTTTTGATGTGTCCATTCTCCGATTTTTTAAAATTCGAGAAAAAATGAATTTCTTCGAAAACGAGGTACTGTTGGACATTTCGCTCTGTAAAACATCTGCAACTCGTGCTATCGAAATTTTAAGAACGCCCTGACACGCAAAATATTACCAGCTCTCTTTTGAGATCTTGTTTGAAATAATGCGACCATTTTTTAAACAAATATCATGTTCTAACTATTGAAAAAAATTTCAAAATACGTTCACTTTTTGCATTTGCCCCGCCCTAGAATAGTTACCTCCCCTTTTTGAGGGGTAAAAGCTAATGGGGTGTAAGATTTATTACCCTCTCATTAGTTCCCCTCAATGACCTCCGCTGAACGTCCTTTCTTCTTTCCTCTTTTCCTAAGGCTTTCGTGAAGAATCAAGTGCTTTTGAAAGTGAATCCATGTAGATGCGTGCTATTAGCTGTTAAATTCGCAACATCTGCTTTTTTTCAAATTTGTGGTTTGAAAAGAAATAGATTTGAAAGGAATATTTCTGAGTCAAATTGTTTATTTACAATATAATGAACATTGTTACAATGCTGTCGAATGCGAAAAGTTGACATTTTTCCCTTCCAGTAGAAAAATATTTTTATATATAGATTAAATCGTATTCCAGATACTGGGTATTTTGCATCGTTTTACATGTGTTTTATGTTACTACAAATGGTACACACATAAAGTGCTTTCCACAGCTCAACAAACATTTTTGAAAATTATTTGTGTCTTTAAGAGCCAGACTCGTCAAATTTCTTTAGAAGGTTTGGGAGGTGGAAAATTCAATAGCGGAAAACATTCCGTACACCAACATACTCATTAAATACATAGAAAATCATGAAAAATATATTAGCAATTTAATATGATTCAGTTAATGTAAAAAACACACCGTGGTAGAATTACTAAGCATTGTATGTATTAGTTTTAATGACGTTTTCAGCCTTATGTTGCCGACAAAGCTAACTAAAATGTGAACAATATAGAATGGGGGTTACAAGTTTTCAGTTTTCTATTTTCATTCTCAGAAGCTAGATCAACATTTTAATACAATGTAGAAAAAATTAATTACAGGCATAAAGGTTTTCAGGTCACATAAGCACCCCCCCTTAAAAAAACATCATTAAATATCGTCTTAAATTTCGTTTTTATGGCTTTAATTTCAAAAAATTTCGGGAAGGGAGTTTGTGAAAAGTCCTTCTTTGACCATAAAAAAAAAAAAAAAAAAAAAAAAAAAAAAAAAAAAAAAGTCGTCTAAAATTGCATTTTTGGATTTCAAAAACCTGCATGTCCCCAACGTTAATAAAGATGGCCTACAATCATGTTCATAACACTTTAAAATTTTGCCTCCCCCCCAACATCACACTAAGACTGCGTTTTTAGACTATTTCGAAAAATTCCGGGGAAAGCTTCCGAACTCCCCGTTTCCTAACAGAATTGAAGAACCTGAAATTGTGTTTTTGGCGTTTCAAGTTCAAAAATTTGCTGGTGGAAGATCACAGGACCTCTTACTTACTTCCAAATACTACCAGAGATCGTCTAAAAGTGCATTTTGAAAATTTTTATTTTCGAGAAAATTAAAAGGCATAGCCCCCAAACAGAGTGCTTGGGAAAATAGGGAGTATTTCTGAGTAAATAGTATGCTTACGATAAAGATCATGTTAATTAAATATAGAAATGGTTCCCTCTCCTAAACAAGAAGCTAAATCCTTTCTCTCGCTGTATTTACATATTACTAGGAGTCAATAGAATAGAAAATGTGGGATCTCAAAAAAGATTTTTGTTCTATACGAATGAAAATTACTTGATAATCATTGGATTAGAACATTCATTTTATTCTGTGACTGAAGACAGGATACGATAATTTTTCGGCACAGAAGTGCGTAACACAGAACTTAAAAGAAAAAGTTTGTCTTGTTTGTTTTTTTTTTTAATTGTGAACCCTTACTTGTACCTATAATTGCTTTCCTAAATGTAAGCTGTTCATTTTCATTTTTGTTTCAACTTTATGTATTTCCTGCAAATCTGTTTCTTGCCCTTTTTTTTATTTTTTATTATTGATTCATTAAATGCAAGATGCATGAAAACGAGGCAGAGCGATAAAAACTTTAAAATCTGGCAGAGCGAGGCGTTGAGATTTTTTTCATCTAAGTATTTCGAGATTTTTTTTTTTTTTTTTTCAGGCAGATATACATGTAGGTAATATTTTCGTGCCTTCTGAGAAAAAGGACAACCCTTAATATTTATTATGACAACTAACGAGGATCAGACACCAACAAGACTCATTAGAAAATTTTAATAAAAACTCAATGTGTTGAAGTAGAAGCACTATATACACTGTATGACCAAAAGCATTGGGACACTTTCAAAAATTCACATGTTTAGGGATTTCTCGAGAAATAATAGACCAATTGCTCTATAATTTGTTTCGCATAAAATGTATACTCTAGTTGTCATTTTCCAATAAAAATTAAGTCTGCTATTCATTTAGGGGACCGACAACAAATTGAGTAAAAAAGTTTTTTGATAATTTTTCATTGCAAATTGCTGGGAATAAGCTATAATTTTCAGAAATGAGTTAAAAATCTATCAAAAACTTATTTTTATATTTTTGTGAAAGTATCTCTTATACCCATGGAAATATAAGCATTTCTTTCAAAAATGCAAAATTTTTTTGAAGGTTTTCGCCTTATATTACGCAGAGTATTTCGTCAAACGTTACTAAACTTTTAAAATATTTGACAGCATTTTAGAGAAACATAATAATAAAATTTAAAGTTAAAATATTGAAAATTTGTTGAAATATGAACAGTTAAAGCTATTAATTTTTCACTGCGCAGACACGAAAGATAGCAATTTATAACGTTCATAATTCAAAGCTCAGATACATGCTATAATCCATGAAAAAAATTCCACCGCAATTTCTTTAAATTTTAAAAAGTTATCAGCAATCTAATGAGCCGAATTTCTATAATTCTAGGATAGGCGACGAATGGTAAGGAATTGTTAGCAAACTGGCAACACTTTCCTGCCATCGTTATAGAGTGATTCATGATAAGAACAGATTATTTGTTGCTGGTCCCCTAAATGAATATCAGACTTAATTGTTATTGGATTTGACGTCTGGAGTATACTTTTCATGAGAAAAAAATTACAGAGCAGAGAGCAATTGGTCTTTTATTTTTTGAGAAATCCGTAAAATTGTGAATTTTTGAAAGTGTCCCAATACTTTTGGTCATATAATGCATGTAATACCTCATGTATTTTGCCGAATTTAGTAACTGGGAATCTGAGATTCTAAAAGTGCTAGGTTTAGTTTTATTGCAAAATTTCAACGCAAGATAGTTTACAAACATTGAGAGTGGGGGAAGGAGTGATTTTTGCCTTTGAGCTTGGAGCAGGGTGAGCACCCTTGCATACAAAGATCAGAGAAAAATCTTTAATTTTTCAAATTCAGGAAATCCTTATCCGTAGCCGTCCGCGACTTTGCCGTTGTTATGCTCAATTTGAAAGAACTTTCACCATAACAACCCCTTGAGAAATGCTATCGTAGCCTTCTCATCTGCATATAGTACTTAGATAAATAAATAAATATTTTTTCAAAAAGAAAAGGATTCAAAGATAAAGATTAGGGGAATTTTCTGGTCACCAGTGGTGAGAAAAGGCATTTATAGTAGCCACATTTTTTTCTAGTCGCCACTACATTTGTAAAACAGGTAACTAACCAACAAAGTAGTATTTAATTTAGCACTAAAATATAAATATTATCAGTTCAAATAAAGGTTAATGTAAGTAATTAGTGGCATTAATGTTTATTGTACAATCAAGTATTAACTATGCAAAGAGGATCTAGTTTCATTTTTAAGAATATTTTCTGCTAACTCGGATGGGGTTGGGGAGAGTGGCAAACAGGCAGAGGAAGTGAAAGAATTTCGCCAACCGATAACTAGTTAGTCCCCACTTTTATTCGGCACTCGATTTTTCAGATTTATTAAGTAGGATCATCCATTTTTAAAGAATATTTTTTTGTTAGAATTTGGAGTTCATTTCGTTAAAATTCAGTGTGGTCATGTAGGCTATCTTTTTTTTTCCTTCCTTTTTTGATATTATCAATTTTCAATAACGAACATTTTTCTAAAAATAAAACGAATTTATAAATTTATTTATTGCAAATATTCATTCATTCGTTAATTTTTCCTAGATGAGATCAGGAACCGTATTAATGGGGAAAAAAATCTTCGTTTCAAAAATTAATTTTAGTGCGAATGCAAATAAATTAATATCACAAGCGGGATTGCAAAATGCCGCGCCTTTTACACTGAGTAATTTTTCTTTTACCTATGTAGTCAAGACTCAAGAGGGAAAGAACTAGAATTTCCTTGGAAGGGTCTGTAAAAAGCTGCGGTTTCATTTCGCCGTCAGCTATTACCTCCTTCGACTACTCTGCACAGCAGGGGAGCGTCCGGTCTGTCCCCCTGCAAAATGTGACAGGCCACATGATCCACACTTTCATCGGCCATCGCTCGTTCTATTGGTTGTTGAAGTGTCAATCACTTCACTGATGAACATTGCTTTCGTTTAAAGAAAAAGCCCATTTTCAAGCGAGATCGTTTTTCTTCCCCACTGAAGAGCAGCCTTAAGGCTCTTCTATACCGTCCATCTTGGATTTCGACGCTAATGCTTTCTCTACGGGAAAATCTGCTACCTGTGCAAAGCATAACACGAGAAATTACTGGAATATTTTCATGCGGTTTGTTTTAAACGATGGCTATGACACAGAACTAGATATGCGCTTTTTTATTTTTTCTGTAATTATTTTGAAATTTTTTTAATAGCATTTTAAAACTTTAAACGACTATTTTAACACGTTTGAAAAATGATATGGAAAAACTGAAAAAGGAGCGCAAGAGATTGAACATTTCTCTTTAAAAACATATTTTGAGTTTGTTTCTGAGACAATTTGTTCTATTGATATTCTCCACGGAGTAAAGCCTTGTTTTCGAAAAATTGTGAAAAACTGCGAAAAACACGCCTTTCACCAGACCACACCCATTTCCTCCCACTTTGAGGGGCCACTTTCTCTTCTCCCCCAGGGTCTTCAGGGTCTTGGGGTCTTGTCTTCTGCTTCTCCGCTCCTCCGCTTTGCCTCAATGGCAGGCAATAAATTACTGAATCCCTACTAATGACCATTCATTCTTTGTCGTTTTGTGTGTTGGTCTTGTATTTCTGTGACATCGACGAAACTCGTTCTAAAAAGAAGTTTTTTTCTTCTTTCGAGTTCTATTCGATAAGTTTTTGAAATTATTTAGGTGATATATTTTTCAATGCTGTTTTAATATAAGTACCCTGTTTAAATGTAGAAGTTATTTTGTTTGAAAAATCGGTGAAAATTACCGCATCTTATAATGGGAAAAAAATTCGAAATGCCATTTTTATTTATGTATTTCTTTATTAAATTATTAATTTAAAAAATATATAGCCAAGTACAGTGATTGCGATTTATATCTCGATGTGAAA